>NW_028288990.1:1517500-1817500 GCF_059628265.1 Tinamus guttatus | reverse complement strand
TACAAGCCCTGAATATGATTCCAAAATGTAATTTTATCTAAGCTAGAGAGGGAAAAAATAGTGTTTTCACTGAACTCAGCATATGCACTCATCAACTGCTGGAGCGGTAATTAGACTTCTGTTTCCCACTATTTCTCTGAATAAACAATATTTATTGCCTGTCCTTGCCTCTAGCATCTGATTAGAATTCAATTTTTCCTTTATCAGCTTCTTCAGACAACATAAAGCTTACACATAGGAAATATCAGTCCTTTAAATTGAAACACATTGTCCTATAAACATGTATTTTAAATAATTTCCTAATCATTCTTGAAAGGCACTGTTTGTGGCTGCCTGCAATACATCTTAAATAAGTGATTAAGTGCAGCTAAGCTATAGCTTGAAAGGCTTTTATCTGTGTTTACTTGACCTAAAGAAATTTCTTCTAGACATTAATTTATTAATAGCAGAGTACAATATTTCAGATGTAACTGGAACTGCATAACAAAGTAAAGAAAAAGAACTCCATGCCTTGAAGAGGAAAAAAAATGAAGTGACTGGACATGTGTTCCCTTTTTAGTCTATTTTGAGTCCGTACATCCATAAGAGCAATGGCAGTACATGCTGGACATCACAGTCCTGGCACAAGGCGGTGGAACATGCACTGCATGGATGCTGTCTGCAACTGCCTGGCCCTCAGGCCATCCCCTTGTGATGGTCTAGGCTGTAACATTCAAGATCAAGTGATCAAATAGGATTTTTTTTTTTTTTTGCAGACTGATGGCTTATTTAATTCTTAGACCATTTTTTTTGTTGTTTTCAGAGGTTTTGATTGCATTACTTCTCAGATTGTTTTCCTGAATTAGTTAAGACAGAATTCAGTGTGCATAAATAACAACTCATTTTTTCCAATGTGTCCTGATTTATATTTTTCAGTGGAAAAAAAAGTCCACCTTCATGAAACTTCCCCCTATTCCTGATTTGTCTTTAAGATTGTCCCTCCAAGTTTGCTTGTGGACATTTAGATTTCATTTTTAATTTTCTAAATAATTTTGTGACTATATCCATTCCCATCCACTCCCTCAAGACATTAAAGATCTACCTGAATCTACACATATTGCTCATTCTCCAAAGAGTTTTTGTTTTGTTTTGTTTTTTAATTGGCAGGTATCCAAATATGGAAGCCTCCAGGTGTAGCTTGGCTCTTCATCTCTGCCCTCCCAGGACCAGGGGACTAGGGCTCAGCTCCACACCTGACACTCAGCTCCACACCTGACACTGAACAGAATTTGTGGGACTTGGGTCCGGAGTCGGCTCGCTGGACACATTAAACTTGTGCAGAAAACTGCAGGATCCTTGCGCCTGAGGTGGATGCTGCACTGGGCCCCTGAAGTGGATAGCTGTATGGCTTTCTGACACTACTTTTCTCCCACCCCATAAGCAGGTGGGATTCCCAAGCCCACCACCACAGCCTTTGAATGTTCACATGCACAACTGCATTTAAACAGCTCTGTCTTGCCCTAAATGATCACACATCCTGCACTAATGGGCAGAGAGAAGGGTGAAGGGCAGAGAGTTGTTAATACTTGATCTGCCATTTAGCTAAATATAACTTAAATAGGAGCACAAAAGCAAAAGCCTTCACTCAAACACTTAAAGACAAAACTAAACACCACCACAAATACCTCCTCTGACTTGGGGAGGTAAGGAGGAGGCAGAAACAGACTCGGCCACCTTCCCTTGTATTTGAGCTCTTTGAAACTTGTATGATTCAAAATGACTGGAAATGTGGCATGGAATAGCTAAAACTAAATGGAAAAAGCAAAATTAACTCACTTTTAAAACTTTCTTCTTTCAATTTGAGCTTGTAGAGATATTTCATATATCCTGAGAGTTTTATGACTTGGTAAAAAAGTGATATAAAAGTGGGAAGCGATCCAGATTATAGCAAAACAGGTTAAGGAAAAGCAGCATGTTTTAACTAGTATTTGACAGTAAGATCATTGGGAAACACCAAAGCTCCTGAAAAGAAAGTGACTGTCTAGATTGTATGCATCTGTCCCCTTCTTTTGCAAGATGCCTTACCACACAAAATTCACAAATTTGGAAAGATCCATGCTCCATGATCCATGCTTGATTTTACTCTTACTATCAACACTTAGCAGTTTTGCTCTGGAAGTAACACTTTCCCTTTAAAAAATTGGCACCTTACAGTGCAAGTTTAAATTGTGTAAAGTACTTTTTAGCCAATTCTCCCTGTCATTGCAGCCGGAAAGATGTTGAGAAATAGTCAAAAGTTACAGGAAGACAAAGGCTGCAGGGAACATTTCTTAAAATGTTTGGCTTTGGAAATAAGAAAATATAGATGCTGAATAATTCCAATTTAAAGATTTTATCCTCCCATTTAAAATATGATTAGGACTGTTTTAGCAATGAATTTTTCCTTCTCCTTTGTAGAAATTCGACAGCTTAATAAAAGCAGAATGTCAGGAATTGTGAGAGTCATACTGGAACAGGACAAACTGAAGACAACTACAAAAAAATAACACTATGGTTAGAACTGGAAGATAGGAAATAAGCATTTCCCATTAGTAAACAATATTTGAGAAACTGGTATTAATTCCTACTAATAGAGGCATTAGTAATGTTTGCAAAATTAAATTTTTTAAATACATACTTAGAGCTCAACATTACCACTCATAAGCCAGTATGGGGAAAGGTACATTCTAAATTCATCTTAACAGGAAAAAAAATATATAAATAAATCTTCAAAATAAATCTTAACTGAGAAACAGACATAAGTAAATTACACAGATCATTAAATGCAAAATGGTGTAGCTACAAGTGCTAACAGATCTAATGTTTTATATAACTACAGAAGATTCAAGAACACGTGAAAAGCTAAAAAAGCTTTTAAACTGCAAAATCATCAATATATACTATAAGCAATAATGTTTTCCTTCTCACAAATGAAATGCAGACTTACCCTAGCAGCACTCTTTAAAGAGATAATCAATTGCTCATTGACTTCAATACTATATGAAACGATTAATTAAGAGAAGAATTGGAGAAGCCTCATAAACGGAAACCAGAAGAAACATCTTTGTCATGGGCAAAGGATCTCAGAAAAACTAAGTCAGCTACAGCTTTGAGGCAGATGTCTCTGGAATTCCTCTAAAGTAGCCCTTCCTGAAGAACACTAGAGGATAAGGCCACAGAAAACATGTTTTAACAGAGTAGATACAGGAATCCCTGGATATACTATTTCCACTACACATAACAGTTTGAAGACTTTTGAAAGGCAAGAGTGCTGGACATGTGCTGGAGGACCCCACATAGGTTCAGAGGGAAATGATAAAATGTCTCAGTAAAGCACTGGGTCAAAGTTGGAGTGCTTTTGAAGCAAATCTGTTAGATGTTCTTTGGAAAGGTAGCTGCTTCCTTTATGAAAGCTATGTGTGAACCAAACCAACATGAGAAACAGATAATCAGTGTTTTTGCTTCAAGAAATCTCCAGCTCCACAGCCAAGGTAGGCACATTTTTGCTCTCCTCTTTCTAAAACTTTCAAACATCCCAATTCTCTCTTCTTTAAGTACGATGATATCACTGAGAACAAAGATGAGCTAAAAAAGACATAGCTGTCTGTTAGTGCAGCTCCAGGACTCAATCTTTAATGACTCCTGACAACCAAGACTGACTAGTTCTATGTCACCCTAATCTTTCAAATCTTTCAGAATAAGGTTTATTTTTTTCCTTATGAGTCATTAGTTCCTTTCATTATAAATTAAGGACATAGTTTTAAGATTCAGATGTATTTTTTCCTCCATGTGAAGAAACTAACTGTATGTTGGCACCATGTATAACAACTCACATTTCTTGTCAAAAGAAACTTTAAGGATGAAAAATATGCTAATACAGGGCTGTGGAGGAAAGCATGCTTCAGCAAACTTCTCACATAAAACTTTGCTTGGTGGCCTGTTTTAATTTTCACCTCTTGCCTATGTGATAAACATTATATTCACAGTTAATTATAAATCAAAAACATGAATATGAAGTAACCCTCTTTCAGTAACCTTGATATTGATTTATGTTTAAAAAACCCTGCATTTACATACAAATTGTTCCACAAATATGGCAGCTGCTTGACAAGGAGGATGGATTGTTAATGCTGCTGTACCTTAATACAGTGAGTTATGACTTCTGGGTACTTTAATGAAAAGCATTATACTTTCACATGATTGATATTAAAACTTCCTTCAATACTACCTTTTGAAAAGGCCATATACATTAAACAGTTTATTACTTTACCTTCCAGCTTATCTTCGAAACAAGAAAATCACCAGAAAAAGCAAACAAAATATTTAGTGCAGACGTTAAGGCCAGACCATCTGGCCTGGACCCTTCAATTCTCCTTGGGTAGACCAAGCTGTTAATTGAGTTTGAACATAAGCAACAATCTTTTAAAACACTGTAGTGCTCTTAGTTCAAGCTTCAGATGTCAGATAATTTGCTGTGCCAGCTGATTGGCTTCTACAAACCCACCTCCACGACAGGTACCTAGGCCACTCTATAAGGAGTCAAGGTACTCAAGTGATGGCAGATTCCTTTCAGTCTTAACTAAGAACAACAACTACAACAAAATCATGTCACCAACACGTATCTTGCACATCTTTGCAACAGCTGGAACAAATTGCACGCAAAAGAAGAATGAACCACAGCCAGGAAAAGCATCTTAGCATCATTAAACAAAAATATAAAAAAAATGATAAAATACGAACACAACCACACACTTCAAAGCTAAGATAGACCACGTCTACGAAGTACTGTGAACTACTTACAAGCAATTGCAGCAGGTATTAGAGCTTTAGTTTGAATCAACCTGCAACAGCTAAGCACAACTTGGGTATACAAGAGAAAATTTTAGCTTATATGTTCATTTCTGTTTTTTTGGGAATGGCGTGACAGCATAGAAGTTAGAGTAGAATAGAGCCACAATTATTATAAAAGCATTTTTGCAATAGTAATTAGAATTAAAATAGTAGTACAAAAAGAGATTGTATGTCATGCAGACAGCTGTATAAGGAAAGAAAATGCTGTAGAAATACAGTCTTTCATTTTATTTGGGAGCACATGGCTGAAGAGAGCAATGCTCAGGAAGATTATCTTATCTTCAGTACTCAAGAGAAGCAACCAACAGCCAATTGAACACAGAAGATTATCAGAGAACATGCCAGTTTCTTTGATAACATACTGATTCATTTAGAATGAGAAGCATTTGTTATTTATGCAAATATTTCTGACAATCATAAGATAAAATATTAATAGTTTAACATTAACACCACATGACCACTCAGGTTAATTTGAATGTGCCATGGAAGCATTTGAATTTTAAAAGATGCTGCTGTGATCAATATTTTATTGATATTTCTGCTCAGCACTAGGCAAAAATCAAAAATTGAAACTTGGCACTATTTCAGAAACTTTCCAAATGAATTCTGCTGTATAATTTTATTTTTCATCAACTGTACTCTAATTCTTTTTATTGGGGAACATGACAGCTTTACAAACATTTGACACAAAACTGCAGTTTATCGGAATAAATTTTTCATAAATCATCTATAACCATAGCAGGGACCAAAGTGTTTGGTCTACAAACTAAATAAATTTGTCTCAGAAAAGTACATAACATCTGATAGTTTTTTTTTTAGAACAATCTAAGTTCCTGGAAAGGTGAAAAGTTTCTTGTTTCAAGTTTGAAAAATTGCAAATAAACTGAGAATGTAAGCCCTTCACTTATGTAAATATCTTAATATCAAATCATTCTGCGCACATATTAATTAAGCAATTATGCAAATCCTCAAGTTCTGCTGCATGAGAGCTGCATAGCAAGATTTCATGCAAGAGTCTGCATCTCTCATGCTAGACAAAAATGTATTTGCACATTGGAAACTACACATTTTTTCTAGCAACTGGATCCCAATCACTCAAAGGGCTTTTGGAAGGTGATACAGATAACAGCCATAGCGTGTTAGGGAGCTGCCAGAGATCCCAAAGCCTCTAATCCATGGCCACCCAGTCTAGACTCTTACCGTAAAGCAACAGGAAGCTATTTTAACATCACACCCCTTCAAGTGGAGAGAACTGAAAAGCCCAGACAGGAACATCTGGCACACATCTGTCCTGAGGCCTTGCAAACTCAATACAAGGCCTATGGTCTGGCCCAAGCAACAACACTGTATTACAGGGTTGCATAACTATAACATTATGTTAATATGTTACTTTTACACAAAATGCTTTGCGCCTGTATTTTGTTCGCCATAAAAATTGTAGTCTTTCCACTGATAACTTACTTAAAATAGACCTGTTCTGCTAAATGCTGTTGTATGTTCTTGAATCTGAAAAGATGTGCTAACAACACTTTCTCTTAAACAGACACTAGGAACTTACCCCAGATTTAACATATAATAAATAAGGTCAAATATTCCACATTTCACATATATAATTACAGCCATAAATTTATAATACTGGTACATAAAGACACCAGCTATTTCCCACTGCCTCCGGTGCAAATAAGAAATGTAGTTTTGATCCCTATCCTTCCAAGAACTACCTTTTGAAGCTGCTTGGCCACACACAAAAAAAGTAACCTAACAGGTTACAGACTGTACAAGGTGGAATCAGATGTGCATACTTCATTTTTCCCTGGGCAAGACAATTTCAGGAGCTTCCCCCTGAAAAGGGCAGCATAATTCCAGCAGAGAACTGCACCTTCAAGGCACTAATGTTCCTGTTGATAGGAGGAGAAGTAAAACCTTGATATAACTAGAGGCCGTAAAAGAGGGTGTGCAGAAATAAGCAGTGAGATTTGAGGCTGAAAAATCTGAAAGTGTTATACAGATGTAAGTAACTACCAGAAGTTTCAGCAGGTACTGCACAGCTTATGGAAAATATATTTAGATAAAGGATGGTATTGCTAGTCTAGTAGTAAGCATCAATTGATACTTCTTTTAGAGTTTTCAGATTAAAAATAAGTAAAGCAACATTCAAATTAAAGTTAACTACCCTGTATAGTGTGCTTAAGAAAAGAAAAACAACACAAGAATGTTTTTACCAAGTTTTACTTTCATGAAAGAGGATCAATTAATTGACTGCTAGTGGCATTCTGCTGATTTAGAACTTGATGCAGAGCACATAGAACCTTTTTGATTAATTTAATGGACTTCAGAAAAGAGAGACACAGGCCACAATGCTGACATTTTCTACCCACTGAATGACACAATTATATGCTACAGCTCCTAGAAAATCTTCTCCTTTATCCAGTTTTGTCTCCCTTTATGCCTTTGCACTAGCAACTGCATTGAGAACCATGTGTCCTTCAGAGATTCTGCCTGAAATCTAGCCTTAGAGGAAGCAATACGAAACTACTGACCTGTAGAGACTGGGGAGGGGCTGGGGAAAGGCTGGGGACCACAAACCCAGAAACACACACACAGACTCATACCAACTCAGACACAACCAACCAAAATTGTAGAAAGAGAAAAAATTCAGAACTTTGAAAATTCTGTAAAGATTACTGGTCTTCTGTTTCGTGATCTAAAATGTAGTTTTAAGATGAAAAGTTATGTTTCCTCGCAGCAAGGTGGTCCTCTTTGCCCCAAAATAATGAAAATGATAATCAACTCTCTGCTGTCTTTCACAGGCTTTGCAAATTACCCACCTTTGGCAGCAAAACTGAAAAATCAGATCTACCCAAACACTGGACCCTATACTCTAGTCTTCAGCTCAAGGATTCACATGTGAAAGATGTGCTAAATGAAAGCCTTTTGTATGGACAGTTGAAGTTTCCTAGGATTCCCAGTTTTAGCAATGTGAAAGCAAAACAAAGGGTTAATTAGCAAGATTTTTTTTTAATATGAATGATTACACTTGACAGTTTTCCTAGATCTGCCTTTCCTAGGAATGGCAAAGCAATTTTTTCCTGCTTTTGAACAGTATTCTGGAGAATATTCATAGCATCTTCCAAGTTGTGTTTCTGTGGAATCCGTCCATTCCAGTCACATATGAAATCCTGGGAGGCAGGAATTTGTGGGTGTCTTTATCAGTCACTGAGGGAGCAGAGGGCAAAGATAAATTCATGATATCGATGCCTGTGATTGGCTGACATTTGGTAAAAGCCTGTGGGTAGGATAGTTATAGAATTATTCATCAGTGGCATGGCTTAAAAGGCGGTTATGAAAAGTCCACTTTGATCTTTAAAAATTTGGACCTTTGTTTTCAGGACAATCCTTTTTTAAATTAATAACATCATTTTGATGAGGAAAAATGTCTAAATTAAATTTTGTCACACAAACAAATATATGTACAGTGATAATATGGAGCTGTGCCTTTTTTTTTTAGAGAAAGTAGTAGCTAGATCTGCTGTAAAGAGGTATAGCAGAGCAGAAAAAAAAACTTCAGGTGTGTTATGCATCCTAACACCCTCCAGCAATGTCTTAATCACTGGGTAAGTAGCAAAAAGCAGATATGAAAAAAAATACCTATACCAATCGTTTTCAAAAGGAAATGTCATTCTGAAAGCCTTAGCAGATATTAAGTTTACATCTATGAGCAATGATTTTCACTAGTACCTTCACTACATACTGTTTAATCTAAATGCTTGCATGCATCCCCATATAGTGATCTTCAAAGTTTTATTTTTATTATTTATTTATTATTTTATTTATAGTGTCACTCCAACCTAAAGTAGAAAGTTTTCTTTCAGTAAAAATAATGAAAAATATTTGGTTTGTTAAAATTTGAAATCTCAAATGAAAGGGATCTTAAATTGTCATATTTATATTGTCATATAAATTGTCAATTTTTCCATATGCCCCACTGTGACACAACATATCTACTTATCTTGGGCAGGGGGAATGGTGTTACCACCTTCTTTCAAAGATTTTGAAAATTGTTATCCAGATACAGAAGAAATCTTAGAAAAACATGTTATTATGATATTATGTGAATTGATATCTTCAGATGCTCTACATGGAAACAACCTCCTCTACACGCTTATGGAAATTCAAAGGTGTTTTTCTATTTTAAATAGAACTGTGTGAATTTACACTAATGGTGCATTATTCCTCTGTAATATAGGCAAAATTTCAGTAAGCAGTATTCCAGGGATGTAAAGTATATATTCATATATAATTCATTGAACCATTTATGAGAAAAGCCATATAGCAGAATAATTTGTATAAATATTTTACTCATGCCTACAGCTAATTTATAAATAACAAACTTGGCTTGTTAATATTTGATTCAATGCAAAATGCTCAAATTCACTGGAAAAAAAAATATACAACACAGCTCACATACCTGCAATTGCATAACACCATTCAAGAATTCAAAATACATTTTCTCTGGGGTAGGGAGTATTTTTCATGCTTTTCTATCTGTACAGTTCAGTTTCTGTTGAAGCTTGGCTTCTGCCTTTGTGGTCAAGTCTTGCAAAGAAATTTGTCAGATAGATAACTAATAAGTCATGATTCCATAGTCAAAAGGAAGAGCACCTTTGCCCAGAGGTTTCCCCTGACTCAGAGGACAGCAACTGGAAACAAAATAAGCAATAACTTAAATAAGCAAATGGAAAAATGTGTCACTCACAAATTATAAGTAATGAAGTATAAAAATCAATACAAAAGACACCTTTGGGGTTTGGGCAATAAGTATATAGTAAAAAGACAATGGTGTAATTTTACAACACAGTGAGAAAAATAAAACTGCTAAAAGTAACATAAAGTAGAAAAAAGGGTAATTCATTTCCAATGCAAAACAGATATAAAATTTTCAATATGGATAAACATTAAAAAATCCAAAAGTATAAATACATTCAAGCATCCTAAAAATATTGTTGATGATACATGCTGACATAAATTTCTTTAATTAAATATTATAATACTACTGAAAACCAAAATACTGGAAGACTGTTAATATTGTGCCAATGTTTGCAAAAGGCAAATGAGGCAGTCCATTTCATCTGCACATACTGGTCAATTTTAAATCAGTTTTTAAAAGAAAACATTTTCAGAAAGTCAATCCCGACTTCATCTTTTCTTGAGATTACACCATGTTTTGAGGAAAGGTAACTTTTTAAAGCTAATTTACATGGATTTACAGATTTGCTGTATTACCCCATGAAAAAAAACAGAAAAATACAGCACAGATTACAATCCACCTACCTGGAAAATTCTAAAATGCAGTTTCCAGAGAGGTATGACAAAGAATTCCCAGTCAGATTTCACAGAACGGATACCAGTTTTCTTGCTGTGTAATGTTTTCACTGATCATCTGAACATCATCTCTATTAAACTTTCTGTAACACAAGGATAAGAGCACCAATCATATTATCTAGTATCTATCTCTTTTGATATCTCGAACATGCTTGTCAAGTTGTGTTCAACTATTCCTAAGGTATTTGTGCCTTTTAAGACCATCTAAAATTTTAGAAATTTTAGAAAATTTAGAAATCCGTACTGCATTCCCAACACACACACAAAAAATCTTTTGTTATCAATTTTTAATCATCACTAAATAATCTTTATCCTTTTATTTTAAAAATGTCATATTTTAATTGCAGCAGATTTATCTTGCTTTTCAAAAATGCCCTTGACCCTTTAATCTATAGCTATAACGCTGAAGTAAAAATGTGGGTAGGTGGAAAATCAGGCCCCTCTTCTAGGGAAATAGAACCTAGTTTAAATCTGACAAACCCAGCACTGTCTCCTTTGCAGTAGTAAGAGTTTATAATAATAAAATAAACTTATAGATTTTTATTGTAATTATAATCTGCAACAAAATCCAAAGCCCTGAAACACTACAAGATATTCCAAAAGAAAACTGGCCTCCTGCATTCATGTATTATCCCAAGAGCTTCATATACTCCTTATTCACATGAGTTTGTACCCTAATACATAAGCACTAAAGTGTCAACCACAGTTTAAACTCTGCTGTGCTAGACCCTGTATATATATTAAATAAAAATTTCTGCCTGAAGGGATGCACAGTTTGAGGTCTCCATCCCACAAAGATTTAATCTGATTAGTTTCATTAACTATAAAAATAGTGACAAAAATGCATATGAACTCTTGAGAGGTAAACCTGCCATGTGTTTAATTTTCTGTAGAGAAACAGTACCAGTGATCTCAGTAAAAATGCTCACAGAACATGATACACTTTTTATCCTGTCTTTGAGGCATATGCCTCAGAGGCATATGTCTTTGAGAGACCAAGGTCACACACACATGGCGTTTCTTGCTTTTTGTGTTGGACACAACATGCTTTCTCTAAGGCTGTGGGGTCAGACAAGAATTGCTGTGAGATGAATTATTGTTCAAATGGTTAGCCTGGTATACAGCATATTGAGATACATTAGCTTGTGACATTTCAACTGCTCATGTCTTACTAGCCAACTTCTAGCATGACCACACAAGATCATTGTTCAACAAATACACTAGCATTGCTAGGAGCACACAGATATTACCATTATCCACCATCGAACTGAAACTTGGTACACTCATGTTCTTTTACACAGTACAATAAGGAACCACGTGGAAAGCAGACACTATATCCAAATTTCATAAGCAAGATTAGGAATAAATTACTTCTCTTTAAAATTAATAACAATTTTAAAATCTAGCATTACACTTGGCAATCCCAATTCTTAGAGTGTCTGAAAGACATTCATATAAGTAAAATCCTTAAAGAGGTTTGCATAACATCTGATTTTCCTGGATGTGTTTCCTCATATATTATGCCACTGGTATATATCTCTGCTTTTCTTTCTATATTAATGCTTTATGATGAAAAAAAAATGAGGAATAACAAGGTCTTTTGATCACAAAAGTTTTACAATGTTTTTATAAAAAACTCTATTCATTAGCCAAATTCAAGGCAGCCACTGGAAATCAATGTTTGACTTTCACCTTAACCTTAACACATAGTTAAATTCCTCACATGAAAAGTTTGACATAAGTACCCTTCATTATCCTATTGACAAAAGGTCCATTCACTGTAGCATTTTGTAATACAAAAAGAAGCACACATAAAAGGCTGAGATGCAGCCCAAGGCTGCAAAAAAGGCTGAGATGCAGCCCAAGTGTTTGGACTGAGGTATCCATGTGCTCTGGACAAGTATCTGATTTCTTTCATCTGCATCCAAAATAAAGAACTATTTCTTGTGAACTCATTTTGGGTAGGTGATTCTCCAAGATGAACCTAGCAATTCAACCTGCACAGTACTGATTTTCACCACTGTGGTTGAACATTTGTCCCAGAATGGAGTCTTTAACCACCACACACACACACAGACTACACTCTACTCTTTGCTTATGAATGTAGCCTCATTATATTGAGGACAGGCTTGATTAGGAGGTAGAAGGTAAACTAAAAAGCAGAGAACAGAGTCTTTCTTGCCATAAATCTTAGTGTGTTAAGTAATGTAGGTAAAAGTAGCAATATCCACAATGCAATAAATCAGTAAATAATGAATTTCAGTGTTAGAATATATTAGCAAAATTATTTGATGCTTAGAGTTTCAATTCTAAATTTATGTCAGTAAAAAACCAACAGATATGTACAGATTATGTTAAGAAAAGATTCTAAAACAATTCCTAGTTATTTTTGTTTCACAAAACGTCCAGATATATCACATAAACTATCAAGCCTTTAGTTTTTTTTATAAACTCATTAAAATTATGTGCAAATACCTAATATGTAAATGATCCTTGGAAACACTTTTTTTTCAAAGTTTATAAGAAAAACATTTAAAATTTTAAATATAACAAAAGCTTAGAATCTTCTATCCCTATATGATAACACTTAGAGGTAGGAGAAAAACAATAAAAGAAGAAATCCAAACTTTTTTGGCAATTTCAGTGTATGAAACCTGCATAATTTTTGATTAGCAGCTGTTCACATGGATAAATTACTCAAGTGCTACTTAAAATAAGCTGTCAACAGGAATAGATGTACTTGGCAGACTTATGAAATAGGCTTAAGATTTTCAATTATACCATTTCAAGCACCAAGAATGAAATAGGGCAAAAAAAAAAAATTAAAAAGACACAAACCTGTCAAGATGTGGGAAAGAACAAGAAAAAAGAACAAATGAACTGTTAGAAATTCCTATTAGTTCATATAGGATTTTTTATGAAACTTGCCTATTAAGAGATAATTTCAGTCTTATACTGTAACCTCATGCAAACACAAAAAACAGATGGAAAATGAGGTACTCTTGTGGTGAAGGTGCAACATAGTAATCGCACGCAGTGATGTGATTAAAAACGCACCTAAACTGTACTATTTATACTATAATATATAGTTAGGAGCACTGCACATACATTGCCTATTCTTGAGTATGAATAAGAAAAAAAAAATCCAACTTTGCTGAAGGACTTGGTTTAATTTACAGAGCTATAATTATAGTAAAAGCTCCAAATACTCTCTTCAAAAAGCAAAATATCTTAATTTGTAAACAAATTTTCTTTGAGCATTTCTTTTCAGAGCAAATATGGCCATGGGTTCCCATACACCTCACCAGTTTTAGTACAAAACATTTCATCTTTATAGAAACATGCCATTTCCTGTCTGCTGTTCAGATTTTGTTCAGATTTTGTTGTCTCAGTCTCTTTGCAATTATATGGCAGGAATACAAGTATTTCAAAAATCAAGATAAACAGCTACAATCTGCCAGCCTAGGGAAGTAGATACTTTATTTTTTTTTTAGATGGGGAAATCACTGTACTCATTCTATATCAGCATGGGTCTTTCCATATTCTTTGGTTGTTTATGTATAGCTTTGGCAGCTTACTATTATGGTAAGTTTATCAGGTCTAAAGCTGCAGAAGTCAGGTTCCCCACCTGCTTAGATTCCCTCTCAACTAGCAAGATCCAGGTACATCACTTTCTATGCCAATAACACAGTTAAGGGCTGTGAGTTGCACTATCTTGTGCACCCTGTTTCTAAAGACCTCAGGGCAAAATATGACCAGCTTGAAACCAAAATAAACTTCTCAGTTGATTTATATGCCAGTAATACCACTTATATCTACCGACAACCTCGCTGAAAAAGTGCAAGCCAAAAAAAAAGAACTAAGATCAGAAAAATAAGAGTAGAGCTAAGCAAGATTTTCTAACAGAAGTTTTTAACTGGAAAAGTGTCCACCTACTAAAATAAGCACATCACAAGAGTATAAGACTTGCAATAAAATTTCCTTTGAAATGGTTTCCCTTTCTATCAAAACGAGTCTGCAGGACTGCTGTAGATATGTCTCGTTTTGATTAACATTTTCACTTTTGAAGGACATGGAATCAAATCCCTGTCTACTACTAACTAGTGGGTTATACCCAAGGAAAAATGAAAAGGAGCACAAGCTAAGTTTCTAATTAGTCTGGCACCTCAATTTTCTTTTCACTCTGAACTCTTGCCTGCCCCCTCCCAAGCAGTATACCAAAAATTGTCTCTGAATATTGTTTTGTCTTGGTAAGAAACCAGAATATGGGCACGGGAAGAGTAAACAGTTTCCATCCCAGTTCTAAACTTAGATTTATGTTTTGCCAGAACAGAAGTAAGGAAAAAATAATAAGGCAATTCTTGCCTCTATGAATGCATATTTTCATTTAAGTGTCTTTAATATTTTTAATAATTTTGAGATGCTTCATAGATAGTTGTTTGAAAAAAAAATCTTGTATTTACTGTTTAAATTTACAGCATACTAATGTATGATATAAAGACACATTCTTAAAAAAAAAAAAAAGAAGATGTAATTAATTGAGCTCTCTGATATTTCTTGATACTTTTATACTGGTGGGGAACCTACTATAGGCCTATATAAGTATGTTTATATTAGCCTTATGACCACAAAGACTAGAAAAAAAAATGGATTCCCATTATCTGAAATAACTTATTAAAAAATTTCTAAAATTTCCTTATGACCTTCATTCTTTACAAAGATTAAAAATTATGACTAACTTGACCTGCCTAAGTTGCTAATCCAATATTTGGGTTAGATTACTGTGCAATAAGTAATATACTAAACCAGAGGAAAAAATACCTATAAATCATGCTATATATCTCCCCTTTGTAGAAGGAATCCTAGACATTATTTACTTTAAAGAATTGCAAAGGCAATTGCTCTTTGCACTTAATTTCTTCTCAGAGATATCCTAAGGTTGAGGGGTTTTCTTCTGTTTAAAAGTCGTTTATTTCTGGTATTTCAAGTATTCAGATACTTGAATATTTGTTTTCACTGTCAAAATCTATTTTGTCCAAAACACTGACTACTAAAACAAACATTATATGCTTTGCAATTTCATTCAAATCAAATCCTCTACTGCCATTTCAGTAGAGCAAAGACTTCCAAGTAATTCCCTATCTCTTTCAAACTGCCAAAATGTTTTTTCTTCCATTAGCTTTATTTGAAAATAAAATATTTCATTTAAATAAAAGTGAAAGAAAAAAGCTGATGGTACAAAGCTCACTAACCTGGGAGAAATTCCTTTCAAGAAGAGTTTGGAAAACTCAGGGCAGTGGAAGTGCTTGCCTAGGCCAGTTAATTAAAAACATATTTTTATTAGGCAGATCTGTGCAACAAATAATGAGATCAGGGACAATCACCCACTTAAGTGATATTTCTAAAATACACTGGAAAGGAAGAACAATTTGCACTCAAAATTTCAGTTACTTATAGCTGCCCTTGCCAGACAGCCATGAAACAAACTATTTCTACAGTCTATCCTAGCAGCTTCCAAGTTGAGGCACAAGTTGGGGGAATAGTTAAAGAGGCTTTTGTCTTGGTCAATCATCTTACTCTAGCTGTTCCAACAAAAAGAAGACAACCATTCCAATCAGCTAATTTTCAGCTTGAAAAATGTATAGAGCTGCTTTGGAATGAAAGCCCCTCGATAGGAAAAGTTGACATCGTAATTTATCCCCTTAAAATCCGAAAACAAAGGTGGGAGCACTTTGGCCAAAGTCCAATACAACAGAATCCGAATCTTCTGAGCCAATTGGATTGCACTCTGATTTCTATTTTATAAGAAAATTTTCATTACATGCTAAGGTAAACTCATTACACTAGTCAATGAGAGTTATAGGCTTGGTAATTGCAAAAGCTAGATTTGCCTTTCACCCTTAAGGCCCTTTAACCCATTTCTTAATCAAGAAAAGCAGAAAACCCCACATGTAGATGTAAAAGTCTATGAGGACAGTCTTCACTCCCTAAAATCGTACATTTCCATTGATGTAATCCATTAGAGCCATTAACTACAAACAACAAAGTCCTTTTTCAAATCACACAAGCATTCATATATGAGATAAAAATACAAAGAATTCTTTTAAAGTGGTGTCCTAAAGAGAAACGATACTGTGATCTGTCGATAGTGAATTGCCATCTCAATGGGCCAACTCTAAGACATCTGATAAATCTTGTGTTTAGAGAGATCTTTGGCACAATAGGCACAAGAATACAATGCTGAGTAATCTTATTTATCATTTAAATCCACTTCAGTGATTCCAGTAGTTAACCATGCAAAGAACTTAGCCAGTTAGTACCACTGGAAAGGTCTCATGTATTGTCCTTCTAATCCCCTTAAACTACACTTTCAAAAACAAGTTCTTTTTCTGTTCCCCTTCCTAAAGGAAGGTTTACAGTCTTTCCCAATGACTTTAAAAGTTCTTTATTTAGGCAGAGGTAATTTGATGCGTATTCTTTTTAAAACATTTTAAAGGATTGTAAAGCATACTAATTAACCACAGTCTTCTAACTGATACAGCCAGCCATAAGCTGGTGCATTTTCAAGCCTGTTTGGAAAGCACAAACTAAAGATTCTTCAGTGAGATTTTGTTGTCTCCAAAAGCATGAACATAGACCTACAGTAAACATTTTGAGAGGATTTTTTTTAAAGCTTTAACAGAAGATTTTAACTAGATTTACTTCTTTCTTCTCCTATGTTTTTTCCTTTACAATGAAGTGTCTGGCAATATTACACTGACTAAATTACAAAAGGTCAAAAGACTTCTTGTAATCCTATTTTATCATATCATATACCATGGTTATATTAAAACTTGCAAATAAGTTTTTTATTTAATATTCTAGCTGTTTTATCTCTTGCTGACAGGCTGAAATATTTTTATCTTATTCAGGAGACTTTTCATTTGTGGAGTTTTATATATATATATATATGTATACAATGACTATCTGATATTTCTTTGGATCATTTATTTTAAACTTTCAAAGGCAAATGCCTGAAAGTTATGAAATTTCTTCTCAATTACTTTTTCCAGGAAAAAGTTTTATTAGCATAAATTGACATTTCATTCATTCGGTGTCAAACTGTATAGTAGCTAACCAACACATTTTTTTCACAAATTTCCATTGAAACACATAATTAATATTCTATTTCTAAAAGTGTGCACACCCTCTGATAAGCAGCATACTAAATTTTGGTAGGCTTTTGATTTAAATTTCCTTCCAAAGCTGCAACGAGACCAAAATGTCTTAGGAAAGTTGGAAATTTTCTGGAACAAAAGAGAATAACATGCAATATGCTAAAAGCTTAATCCCTGTCACAACTTTTTGCATGATGTACTTTGACTCCTCCAACATTCATTTTCTTTCCAGATCACCGCCATGCAGACAATCTGGATAGCTGGGAAACACTCATTTGGGACCAGCCTGGCAGCACATTTTTCTCCTGGGCTCCTATGCTCTCTTCACCCTCACCTAAGCCCAATTCTTAGAGCAAACCTTTATACAAATATCTTTTGAAGTAAGATTCCTCACAGCATTGCTCTAAACTTGCTAATTTAAATTGAGCTATATACCTTATGTGCTACTCTTGCCAGAGCGCTGCAGCCAGATTAAATTATTGTACCTCAAGCATAAGGAAGAAGAAAGAGCAAGTCAGGGGGATAAGCAGGAGCTAAGGTGACCCCAGCAGCAAAGCAGAGCCCTCATCAACTCAGGCACCATCACACTTAAGCTGTGCGAGGCCACTGTAAGCAACAGGTCTGAACATCCAGAGGTAGCATGGCATAGCAGCAAGTGAGGCCAAAAGTCAACTAGCAATACTCAGTCAGCAATTCAGGCTCAACAGAAAACAAAACTAGAGAGAGACAAATCTACAACACAATACCAAAAAGTATAAAAGCCCCTGGGCTGAGCTTAAATGGCCCATGGCAGGATATGGCTGGGTGAAGGGGGTCCTCAAGTAAGTCTGATCAGATCCATTACGTCAGCACTTCTTATCAAGAAATAAATCTCACCTTGGAAAAGCATAGAGGCAGAAATAGTGTTTAGACCTAAAGCTTAGGAAGAGAGATTAGAGCTCAGATGGGATGTTACTAGCTCATGTGCCTTAGCTGATCTGAAATAATTTATAAGAAAACTGAGAATCTGGCTCTAGAAAATGCAACTTTGTGTTTCCTACTTCCTCCTAGAAGTAGGCCTTCTATGGCTCATAGCCTGAATGAAAGCTCTGTTGAAGGCTGTGATTAAGGTGACAGATATTCAGAAGAAAAGATTTGGCAATGAATTATTAAACCAAATATGTCTTATTTTAACTATCGGTGAAAATACTGCTACCAACACCTTGAGAGCTGTAAAGAAGTAATTTGTGACTCAAGAGCATCTACTTCAGTGTAAAGCCTATGTGAAGTCAAAACGTGTCTTTTGAGCAGAAATAAGAGAAATAGCTTGAACGTAGACACTGTTGGATTTTCTGTGCAGTTCTAAAATCCTAGAAGGTCATCATAAATTGAAAATCCCCTAGGATGTGTCTGATTTGCCACTCAGGTTAGAGTTATTGTAGCAGCCCAGGATGAAAAGGATGCAGAGTCACTTTTGCTTCCCTCTCCTATTGGGTAGCATGTCATGTTTCCAACAGCACTAACAGAAATAAATGCCTTGTGCTCTTAATAGCTTTGCCAAAGGATTTTATTTTCAATCCAGTTAGTGACTAATAAATAACAATAAAAAAATCAGCTAATTAACACTTTCGAGCTGAGATTTCATTTTAAATTGATTATGCCTTCTTCTGAGGATGCCATTATCAGAAGTGGTGCATATAATACTCTTTTTCCTATTTAATAGGAACCTTGTAGCGAAAATTCATATGGGTGATATATTTTTCTCCATTTTATCCTGTCAGTCCTGTCTAGCAAAACTCTAAAATGTGATCCTGTTTAGCTGTGATTTATTGCCTAGTATTGGGAATCTTTGACTGAAATCACCAGTGCTGCAATGCATTAGGTACTTCTGTAGTGAAATGTTAGAAAAACTATCCACAGGGAAATACAACACTGCCTCTCTAGTTCAAAATATTTTAAGACTCTGCACGATCGTTCCTTTAGGTCAAATTACCTTCCTTTAGGTCACTTACCAATAGTCATCAATAGGAGAACTCAAAAGAGTTTGTATAACATTTCCACTGCAGAAAGATTTAGTTCTCAAACACTGAAAGCCACAGACTTCAATTCTCCCACTCACTTCCTAATATCAACATTTATTTCCCAAGGCATCTTTTAAAGTGCCAGAGTTTCAATTGCCTAAGGTTGTGAACTGCTACATGCAACAGTAGGCTAGAAATCACTCTTTTTAAAAAAAAAAAAAAAAAAAAAGCCTTCACTTGTGTAATTAAAATTTTGGATTTTGGAGGATGTTGCTGAGGCTCCTCCTGGCTTGAGAGCACCTGGATGCAGCACTGGCACGGGAGGAGCAGGAGGACAGGCTTGGCTGTATGCCGCTCTCCAGACAGGCCCGGTCCCAGCCGTTGGGCTCTAGGGGCAAGGGTGGATGGACTCACGTGAGCGGCAGTAAACTGTGCCTGAGCATATGCTGTATGAGTCAGGGCCATGAAGGAGGCTAAACAGCTTCCAGTAGGGATAATGCTGCCAGATCTCCACAGTGGGCAGAGGGTATTAAGAATATTAAGATTTTGGAGCCGGCATGATAGTCTGCTGCTTTACAAGTAGGACTGTTAAGATAACGTACTTTCATTGCACATATTTGAGGATTTCAACTCATAATTTCTTCAAACCAGCAGCTCCCTCTAATTTCTCCCTTTAGGCAATCCCATAGACACATCAACTCACAGAATCCTCTCATAGCACAGCAAGTGAGGCAATGCACTGCTGAAAGCTTTGAACAGCCTAAAGGAGCCCCTGCTGGTCCAGGGCAGGATAAGTCAGTAGTGACTGACTTTTCCTATGGGCTACCTTTTGATGATACAAAATCCAGATAGGACTGTGTTTTACCAGTTAAAATATTTTATATCAATGTGTAGACTGTTAGGCAATCCTCTAATGCATTTTATCTACTTCAGCTCAAGCCTTCAGCTAAATTGAATAAATACTGCATTATTTATCCGGTTGTAGTCTCACCTATTTCCTGAGTAACACATTTTACCATAAGTTAAAGAAACTGTCAAAATACCATAAAGGGAAGAATGAAATGTCTAAATTTTACAAAATCTAAAATGCACTGCTGAATGAAGCCAATTATGATTGTAACACTCAACTCTGTAGAAGAGTATGAGGAGCTTCAGAACGACCTGAAAAAGAGACTGTCACATGAAATTTATTATTGATAAACTGAAAGTATTGGAAAAACTCAAGAAAAAAATGAATATTCAGCTTTTGGATAATAAATAACAATTTTCAAGATTACAGTACTTAAATGTAAGTCTCTGCTTAAAATAACATTGTACCTAAGTAAACATATCAGAAATATCTACAGCCATCAGTAGAAAAGATACTATATGAGTTTGCTTTTTACTGAGATACTGTGGAGCATCCTTCACTCAATCTCAAAAAACAGCTGTGAAAAGCAAACAGGAACTGGCAATAACAATAATTACTGGCCTGTGAAAATTCCTAATTGAAAGAGTGGCTTAAAGAATTGGGATTACTTGCTTCAGAGAAGTAAGGAGTAAGAAGGTTCATAACAAAAGCATATGAAATGATGATTGGTAAAGTGATGATAAGAGAGAAGATCTAGTTCTTCTCTCAACTACAGAAAAAACAGGAATCACTCTGAATTTGAAAAACGGCAGGCAAGGATAAAAGGAAATACTCTTTTTCATGAGTTTAGGCTATGGAATTTATTGTTACAGGATGTTTTTGTGGCCAAGAGTGTAGAAAAATTCTATGAGGACCTTGTTATCTAATTGTCAACAAGAATGTCAAGGGGTTAAAAATGAATTTAAAAATTTCATTTAATAATGAAAAAAAGGCGCATGCCCCATTAAGTATAAAGTTCCCGTGTTCCTATGAAAGATCTGGGCTAATATTTACCATAATTCATGGTAATTTTTAAGAACATTGAAGTGTGTAATTTAAGACTCTTTGTATGTCAATATGTATTTTAGAGAAGGAAATAGTGATAAATGGAAAAGGACTGGTTAAACATCACTTCCATAGCTTTTGCAATTTCTTTAGAGGAATTTTTTTGCACTGCAAAACCTGATAATCTGGAGGTCAAATGATTTTGTTGGAAAACTAGGGAACTTTTCAGCATAGTGGCAAACTACCCTGTGTAGCTTCCTTGTGTAGCTTCTTAGACTCTCATACCTTGCCATTTTGATGACTATAAAAAGCTTCATATTGAATAGTTTCAAATAATTGTGCCTCAAATTTCAAGGAGAAGAAACTATGCAAAGGAACTTCCAGTCGAGTTGTTTCTTTCATTAAATTTCACAGATACTGTGACATCCTAGTATGCTTGAAAAATATTGGGTACCTAGTTCAGCAGCAGATTCTGGAAGGAGGGCAGGAAAAGCAAAAACTAATCTTCTTTCTAAATATGCATGACTGTGCCTGCCCAAGGACTGAGCGTTCACACTACACACTAGTTTCAGTGACTGAAAACAAAAAAGATGAATGTTACATGACATTTTCAGCAGTGAAGACTATATTAGGCTTAATCCACTGAAATGTGTATGATTTTCCCTCTAATGTCAATGGGATCCTCTGAGCACACGTCAGAATACTCACCCAAATGCAGCTTGTTATTTTTTCCCCTTTTACAAAATATTCCAAGACTTGATATTATTAAAATCTACAGTCCCTAATTTTCTTCAAATCTTATGCACCTGAGTACATATGGCAAGACCTCAACCCTGTGATGAATCACACTGCATATGAGAAACGTTAGGAACTGCAAATGACTTTTCTTGACAACTAACAATGTAAAATGCCTGTAGCGAGTATATGATGAAAATAATGCAAAGATATATTTTTAAACAAAATAAGATAGTCTTGTGTGATTTCTAATGTGACTGATGTTTCTGTGGTTGATTTATGAGGCTGTCTTATTAAATATTAAAATCCACCTCAACACAGATATATAAAATATTATATAAAAATAAAACCTCATCCAAAACTACATTTTATTTAAATTTATGAAGTCAAGATGCTCAATTTAATTCTATTATATAATAAAGTGATTAAAAAAGTAAATTTGTTTGAAAGTGATTAAAATATAGAACAAGCTTAACCCTAAGCAAACCAGACTAAAAGATAGTTATATAAATTAGAATAAAAAAAGTCAAAATACCAATGTAGCATATTCACTGTATCATGTTTCTAGTTATTTTCTTGAAATGTTAAGAATAGAAGATACAGGAAACTAGAGGCATAAGTAGAAGGCATAAGTAGAACATTTATTTATGCTTAAACCTTTCCTCTGACACACGTGCATAAGAATTACACAGCAACAGTATTTTTAGAGCAGTTTTACTGAAAAGTTGCTCACTGGGAATTTTCCAGTGTTATTACATTTTTTTTTTGACAGAAATACTACATCACCTACACAGAATTTCTATGACTGGTGTAATATTGGCATTCTGGAAATCCATGTTTAGAAAGTGAATGATTTAATAAAGAAGCAACCATTTACTCTTGGAAAGCTAACAAACAAATGATGTCTAACTCACTGATGTTATGACTCAGATAATAATTTTGATAGCAATTTTATACAACATTTGCCTTGGATCCCCTATGTTAGTGCATGTTTTATGGATGGTGTATTAGCATTATGGGGGTGCAAGTATAAAAGAAAAATGAAGACAGCTTTGAACAATGAAAGCTTTACTTTAATGCTAAAAACGAATCTTAACTTTGGAAACAAATGGGTTGAAGTTTATGGTACATCATGTTTTTGAAGAGAAGCTGATTTCCATGGATCTTACCTCACTCATAGACTGCATGAATTTTTGAATCAACAAGCATGTAAGATCTATTTAGGGTTAAATAATAATCTGTTATCTTTGAGGTTGCATATATGTAATTCTGTATTGGGTTCAGAACATTCTCATACAACTGATTTTGGGAAAGGGTACTTTAGTAACCTAAACTAAAAACAGGACTTTTATAAAAACATTGATATGGTCAACACTGAAATGCCCAAGGCATTTTGTCTTAGATGAAGATATGTTACAAAGACTAGAGTGTTCTCCAATGCAGATCTCTAACAGGAGAATAATTTTAAGTGCTTTCCCTCTATAGTGTAATGCTGTCTTCCAGGTCCATGCAAATCTTTCAACTGGTTTTGAACTCAGCACAAGTATTCTCTTGCTACTGTAATCCTGTGATCACAGCTGATCACAGATGAACTTGAAATGAAGCTTTACTAATTGCAGTAATTCATATTGTAAATACTTTCTTCACTGAATACTGGTGTACAGACTGAATCTTAAAAATGAACCCCATTGAGCCAAGTATGGAAAGCTTGGAAAAATCACTAGATTTCATGTGGAAACCATGAGATCATGCCTTTAGCCTAAAAGATTTGTGCAATTGCAGTTTCAGATGAATGCCCCTTATCTCCATGGTGTACAAATATTCAATAAAACTGCTTTTCATATGTTCCTTCTAACTTCTGACTCCAAAGAGACAGCTGAGAAAATGATTAGTATTACCCTGTCTGGCTATTTTTATGGATGTTCTCATACTAGCTTTCTAGATATTGTATTTTGTGTACAGTCTGTGAGAGAAGACATCATGCTCCAAGGGACAGCATCAAGAGGCTGAATGTGTCCTGAAGAACAGAACACATGAAGATCTTCCTTGTTGCTTGCCCTTACTCTGTGTCTTTACCAACCTTTCCTAACCACTCTGAACTCCATAGGACAGTCTCACACAATTCCCACCCTCTACTAGTTTGGTACAAAACAGACAATAGTATTAAAAGATAATGCTACCTGCATTCATGATGAAGTCTGTTACAATGGATACTTGGGGTTATGGTCACTTTTATGCACGATATTTTGCTGTTACATTGCCAGGCAACCGAAATTTATTTTCTTCCATATAAAAGATATACAGTCAGATTCAACTTATCCATCTGCTTTTATGTGGAAATATGCTATGTTAGCTAATCTGATCTTGTCCTGAGTTATTATCTGCACATATTCTTTACTTTTGTAAAAATCCTTCCTCGTTCTTCACGCTTGCCATTTCAGTATTCTAAAAGCTATATATGACAGCAACAGTATCTGGAAAAAATAGTTAAATCTGTAGCATCCTTGTCCTCTTCCGACAGAATCAATGTAGGGTTCATCGAAGTATAACTCAAAACAGTTCCTTCCCAAGGCTGAACAGACAACAGTGTGGTAGCTTACTTTCAATGACTTCTAAGTATGAAGTTATCTGGCAATAATATTTTATATTTAATTAATGACTTTGTAATTCCCATGTTTTACTCACTTTTCTTACACAGGTGAAGATCAGCTCTGACATGACAATTTTTCTTCCCAGGTGGTTTCATGAGAACTGGAGACAGACCAGATTGAAGCTGGTAAAACAGATGAACCTTTTCCCAATAAAGTTATATCCCAGTACCTGGGGCTGTCTCTCCTATGCTTTGCCCTCTGAATATTTCAGGATATGAAAGTCTCCTTCTTCCTCATTCTCTCATACATCTTCACTGATCCCATCATCCTTCAACCCACCTTCATCCTTCAAACTTGTCACAAACCTTTTGAGAGTACCACCCCAACTGCACTGTTTTGGTTCTACCCTAATTAGGGCTGGAGACTCCAGGGTGCTTCGTTCCCTTAGCCACGGCTGTGGCATTCACAACAGTCCATGTTATGACAACAAGAAAGTAGATCTTTTTTCCTTTTTTTTTTTTTTTTTTTTCCACAGTGTTCTTTCCACTTGCTGCATCTTACAGTGGTGATCACAGCTGCCGACTTGGCTACAGGGAGATTCTCTGCTCTCCCCAAAGAGATTCTTACCACCACAGCAAGCTCTCTGCAACTGTTTCCTTTCTTGAGCCCTTCCACATCTTCCAGCAGAGGTTGAAGGAAAGTGGACATCCTCTAACTCTTTTACAGGTGTATCTTATACTTTTTTCAGTTTAGCAGAATAATATATAATTTTACCAAATATTTCAAGTTGTCAAAAACTTTTTTTCCCAACAATACTGGACAAGGATTTCACTTTGAATTATTTAAAACGTTTCATTAAGGCTGAGGGTAATTTTCCATTTTGCATTTTCAGTGCATGTATGCAACATGCCCAACTGCTTCAAACCAAAGGTCCATCTAGTCCACTGTTCTACACAGATGGCTAGGAACGGCTGGCTAAGAAAGTTGTCTTGGTATGTTTTTGAAAGGGACCTCTATGAATGGGATTTAGGAACAAGACCATATTCAGTACTTTCCCCTTAGCCTCTTGCATCTATTTTTATCTAAAAGTCCCTCTAACCTGGATGTGGTTCCCAGATACTAAGGATTTCTCTGTGGTTTTCTCTTCCATGAACTTGTTCACTGTTCATGAAGCCTAAACAAATATCGATGCTTACAGCTACAACAGTCAATATAAATATAAGTATAAATATAAAGATTTCATAACACCCCACAAAGGTCTCAGCACTAGTTTAGATTTACATTTTCATTACACCTGAAGTTCAACTCTCTTTTCTGAAGCTGAAATATTAAGGTGGCATTTCCTTTAAGCACCATGACAGGGGGTCTCTGGTTATTCAATACAGAGGTACAGGAATAAAATTTCTTGTTGCTTTATGAAGCCAAATCTTTGAAGAGACTTACTTTAGAATTTTTATATTATTTGCTTTGATATTTCAAAAACTTGTTCACAGTCTCTTTATTTGATCGTAAATTGGATATGAATTAAAAAGAAAAGAAAAAAAAAAGAGCAACAAAGAAAGGGTTTTCTAAATTGGTGAAAAAAAGTTGCCAATGTATTCAACTCTACTATTCATCATAGTGCTGGGCTGTGTCTAGCCATCCTTGTTTAATAACTTATTTGTCCCCTTCTTCTCCAATTTCTTAGCCTGTCTTTGTTTTATCATTTGTTGTCCATGACAACTTCCTGGCTGTCAAAGGGACGGGTCTTCCATTTCAATGAATATTCTCTACATTCTCAACTTCCATGCATTCCTCTTTCAGGTAGTATTTTTTAGATCATGCCATCAGTCACTGTTTACTGAATTTTATCAAGGCTCCACAATTTTTTACTTAATATAATTTGAAATATTTATATGAGTTGGTAATTTTTTTAACTAGCTTTTTAGAATTATTGTTGAATCCTCAACTTGTTAAATCCCAGTGCAATCAGCAAGTGCAACCAGCAGCAACAGCTGCAACAGAAAGGGCAAAAGTGCTCTCTCTAGTACAGGGCAAAATGGCCTTTATCATGCATTTTAGCAAAGTCTTTACTCCTAATGCACTAGTTTACCGAGGCGTGCAAAAGTCATTTCCACATTAATCTACACCCAAAAAAGCTTCCCTGATAAGACTTGGCCTCAGCCAGTAAATCCTTCTCAGCTCATCTTAGTACCACTGCAAGGCTAATTGCACAAGCAACAATCACCTGTCTAACCAGGGGATTGGCTTAATTTTAAGCTCCTGTTGGAGCTATACTGTTGCACAGTTCAGTACTGATTTGCTCTATCTAGAGTATTACATATGAACTTCTGTGCTCAGTTTTTTGCTGACTTTATTTCTAATAAAAATGCAGCATTTTCCTTCCTTCCATATAGATACATATGCACCTCCAATTATGAATGTTAAACCCTTGTCTGCCTGTCTGTTAGCTAAGTTAAATTCCTTCTAGCCATTTCCTTCTAAATCACTTCACCATAATCACATGGTGCCAGGGAAGAGCAGCAGATTAAAATGATTTCTCAAATTGGTGTTAGACGTAAATGCAAAAGCTTTGACGAAAGTTAATCCACATCTTTAGATACAGTACATTGAAATGAGGATTTTGTACTGTTTCTCTGGATTACTTTTATTTCTGCTACAGTGCAATAAATCCCATGTTCCAGGAAGCAACCACGGAAGGCAAGACATGCTCCATGTTGAAACTACTGGTTTCTAGAGAGAAGGCATTTTGCATGTGGTAAGAACTACAGGGTTAAAAATGCAATAATCAAATGATTGTGACCACCATGTCCTGGGCCTTGTTCTTTCTCCCCTTCACAGAGCACTGCAATGTTCTGCTATAACAAATCCAACCATTTAAGGTGGCTCCCCAAAACTGTGCGAACAGTATCACAAGCATGAAATTTTCTTCTCCCCACTTTTTGGGAAAATATTTTTTTAATTTGTTTTCGGAATATCTTTTAGTTATGCTCTTAATATTTTTGCTCAGACTACAAAGACTTTTTGTTTTTGAACCACAGTGGAAATGTCATAATTATTCAATTCCCACAGAAAGGATTAAGTTAAAACAGGAAATATGTCAAGACTAGGGATAAAATTGCAGAGTGTGGCAACTATGCATCCCCTCCAACTTGCCATCTCTGGCAGCTGGTGTGTGGGTGGGAGCTTGAGGCCCCTACCTATACTAGAGGCTGTTCCGTGTGCCTGCAGCGACTACAGTGATGCCTAGGACATATTGCAACTCCTTGAATCCCTTGAGTACATGTGCAAATAGAAAGCTTCATCTCATCCTCAGATCCTACAATATTCTAATCTATGCATAAACAAAACACAAACTGTGCCTGCTCTGCATTCAAGCCCAAGAGGGCTGCTTGACTTTCTGATTGGAACTGAGGTCCTTCTTTAAAATGTGTCTAAAAAGAATGAAAACATCTGTCACAAGCATTTTATTATTCTTATGTACTTTCATGGTATATGACACAAAAGGTTGAGAACATAATATTATAAAACAGAGTATCCTGTTTGGCATATCTTGACAATTGAAGCCGTACAAGAATTGGGCAGACTGGCCATTCCTTGCACTGCAGAAAGATAGTGTCAAATGCTAATATGGACTCACAGGAAACTTGTCAGGCTAGGCTGGATCTAAACAGCAACGCTGTCCTTCTGGAGTATAGAAAATCTTCCTCATCACTACCACTTTGTATGTAATGTAGTGACCAAATGGCTGGTGTTTGTGAACTATTACCAGCAAAATGTGATTTTTATCTCAGTTTAAGTTTAGAATAGTGTTCTATTATATTGGAATAATATGGGAGCAGGAAAGCAAGAAGCAAGAAGCTATTCCTTACTGTGGTCATTTCAGAACAAAATTTGCTGGTCTGACGTTTTCCTGCAATTATATAATGAGGCTGTGGCTACAGCTGAAAAGCAGCTTTTAAACAAATGGATGTGCAGAACAGATAGTAAATTACTGTAAGTATAGTATAAATGTTAGTAGAAATAAAGTTTTCCTCCACTGAAAAAAGAGAGATTTTTTTTGTTTGTTTGTTTGTTTTTTACTTCAGGTTAAAGCATGAATGCCTTTTGCAAACCACTCTTGTTAGTTTG
The DNA here is from genome assembly GCF_059628265.1 of Tinamus guttatus. NCBI lineage: Eukaryota > Metazoa > Chordata > Aves > Tinamiformes > Tinamidae > Tinamus > Tinamus guttatus. The sequence continues at coordinate 1,788,741 of NW_028288990.1, read as the reverse complement.
AATGAGTTTTACAATCCAAGGCAAAGCTTAAACTGCCTTTTCCGGGAGAAATGCTGAATAAAATCCATTGATAGATTCATACTTCATCTGTTGGCTCTTAAATTTAGAAAGATGAAAATATTTTTCATTTTCAAGGTGACAGTGGTTTTGCTTCTGAACAAACTGGACAATATTTATCTCATAGCTCATATTTGATAAACAATAGTCGCTGATGATCTGATAATCTGATCGGGTTAATCTGATAATCACTGGTGAACTGGCTTTACTATTTCTTTCTATATATTTTCCATGTATTTTGTTTGCATTCCCTCATCTGCAATCAACAACATGCAGAGCAATATGGACTGGATTCTGATGACATAAAGGTCAGACTGGTCTCCTGGGCTATTTAATGATTTCACTGACTTCTATATAATGCCAGAAGCTTTTTGTTAGCATTTGCATAGCATACCTTTGGGTTTGTTCCAGTGTGCATAATGCTTTTATGTAGGTAAGTCCTCTAATAGACCTTCGGAGTGAACATTTTTCTTTCACAGTAAGCACAAAGCTCCAAAATTCTCATTAGGAATGTATCTTCCCTTTTCTCAAAAGCAGCTATGAAAAATGGTTGAGCTGCAGGCCCTCTAGCTATTAAGACTAGTCCTTAATATGTCTTGTCTTTTATGAACACTGCTGATGAAGAGTTGGTAGCCAGGAGGGAGCCTAGGTAGAAAGACAGTTGCAATTTCTTGAGGCTCACCTTGGTAATTGAAGGTATTCAACTATTTTGTAAGACATAATTATTAAAAAAAAAATCACACACATAGTTGAATGACATGCTTATGTAAACAAGAGCCCGAAATGGTCATGTTTCATGAGGTTGAACCAATAAAGGACAGTTGTTCCCAAATTATTTGTCCTCAGCCAAAGCTAGTCTCATAAGAAATGCCTTTTTGATCAAGCTAATTCCAGAATAAGTGACATGAGATGCAGCCACTGAATCATTACTGGTCATTTGAGGTCACTGATCATTTGAATGCTTCCAGTCCACTTCTGAGATTAATGAAGTTTGAAACATTCACCACAAATTGCTTTAACAACAAACATATTTGATGAGCCCAGAGATGAACAAGAGGTATCACATATTTATTTTTCTGGAAACCATTACAGTTTCTAATTCAGTAGATGTTCTCTACTGCATCTCAATCAGCAGAAAATATAGGAAAAACATTTTGGGGTGCTGACTTAGTACTACCCATTATTCATATTAAATTCCCAGCTATGTGAGTCTGTGTATTTTTAACAAGACTGTTTATAATATATATTATCATTCTCCTTGGAGATGAGCATGCAGCGTAAAAAATCTTAGCTACAATGGTGTTTGCTTTGTTTATATAGTATATACACAGACCTGTATATTCTTTCTTCATTCCTGCCTTTCACAGCTGAAGGAGATTGTGCATAGCCTGTGGCATACACACAGACCAGAGCTATTTTTGTTTAAAGGTGACACTGAGGATTTAAACTTTTTCTGATATGGTTATGTCTATACCATTACAACGTAATGCAGTTATGTCTATTCATACCTGAGAAAGCTCTCTCTATATAACTCCCTTATTAATGGCTAAATGATGTGTTCAAATGACACTAGATAACACTCCTATCCTCACCTCTGACTAGACCTCCTGAAGGGTTGTAGGTACTTTATCCTGCAAATCATTCTTTGAGTTTTGTTTGCAGCAGTTGTAGTCTAAACAAGAGCACAGAAAAGTAAGGGGAGAGAGGAGCAGAGAGAAAATATATTCATCCTCCTTCTGCTTCTGCACTTTGCATGAACCCAGACCTTGTTCATAGCCTCCTCTGATCTGGATCAGGATGAAAAAGAAAGGTCTTTTGGCAGCTTGAAGAGCCAATAGCAGTTTATTTTCCCTTCCATAATATTTTTGATTTTATCTGGGTCATGCTTTTGATTAACAATATATTCACCATGTGCCTTAACCATTGCTATAACATACCAATGATGCCCAAAGCAGGAGATCAATTTCTATGATTGATTAAATGGATGTTTTATTGAATGGTGTGTTGTGGTAATATTTGTAACAGTCCTGGGAAAAGTCTTTGGCTGCTAAAGAGGAATACGGGAGCTCTGTAACAAAAATGAAAAGAAAATTACCATCCAAATCACAATCAAATTAATGTAATGTTATCAATAGCTCTTCAGAAAACACACTTTACTTGCACTGCACCAAATAAACACAGACACATATTTCCTGTAGGTGTTTATTTCTGGAAAAGTTTGATAGTTATTCTATTATCATTGTATTTTTGGTGTTATTCTGCATCACTGCCTTCTTCATCTTTGATTATTGTAGGCTGAGAGTGTTGCTCATGACTGAACATAGAATAACATTAATCTATGTATTCCAAATTTGCATAAGATTTTATACTTCTGCTGTCTCTTACAATGAATTGAAGGAAGAGGGAGAGAAGAGGAGGGCTGAAAAACTTACTTGGGAATTAAGTGTCCCTTTAGCTTTTTCACACTAATGCTTCTTTAGAAACCTCATGTGTTAATACCAGAGTGAGGGCAGCTGTATAAACTTCTTTTCTTTTGCTAGTTGTATACCTACACACACACACACTATAACATGTATTTATTGTGTGCATATACGTTATTTGGTTTTCAAATTTGGAAGTCTCCCTCATGGACAGACTCCACAAAATGAACAACCTGCCTGTGTACAACAGGAACATCCCACTCTGGGCAAGTCTAGCAGAGCCTCCTCAAATGGCATCCTCTGAACCAAATATCCACGTTTTCAGATGATGTTGGGGTGCTTCAGCTTCAGGGTTTTTGAACTGATTCTAGTCTTTTCTGCTTTAATGGCACACAAGAAATGTTGACATTGTTCAGCTTGCTAGCTCATGTGAAAGCCTATGATAGGGTATCATCAAAGAACTAAATCAAAGGAATTACAGAAGTATAAAAATATTTAAAGAATAAGAGCAAAATCCATTTCTAATGACTCCTTTCTCATACAAAAATCCACTTGAGGATTTTGATTTAATTTCACAGTTCAATATTAAGAATCTCCTATGCAATCATGCAAAGAGTGAGAAATAAAAGGTTGTTTCAGTAACCAAATCACAAATCAGTTGCGGTAAGTACTGTGATTCTTTTTTTTTTCTTCTTCTTCTTTTGATAATATGGATCCTTTCCCCTTGAGGGGTTGTATAAGCCAAAATCAATGAACCAAAATTGGTTCCAACACACCGATTTTGGTTCATTGATCTCCAGACACACATATCTTTTATTTACCAGACATAATCTCACAATCCATCACTGATATCTGTAGCCCATTTTGTTTGATCTTATTTTAAACTTTTTGTTTTCTTTTCATTTTTTTCCCTATCATCAGTATTTTTTTCAGGTTACTGTTATATTTACAGAAATATTCATATAAAACATATTTATGGAGTCCACTTACCTCAAGTCATAAACTATATCAAAACTGAACATGCGCCATAAGAGCTTCTATCAAAACACAAAAATATTCTAAATAGGTCATCATGGTAGGTTTTCACCCTGTTTTGAACAAATGGCACAAAGATACATATGTGACTGCAAAAGATAAACTTGGTATGCCAAGACCGTTTGTGTAAAAAAAAAATGTGTATCCATGTGTATCCAGTATCTGCTAGATTACCAGGAACCAAATTAATGCACTATTGCTTTAACTTAAAAGCTAAACTATAGCAAAGTCATACCACTGAAATGTCTATTTTGATGAGTGTTACACCTTATTAATATCATGTCTGAGTAAATGAAAAATAGTTTCTAAGTTACTGTTTTTCTTAGAACACAAATCCTTATTTTTTTCCATTTCAAAGGTACATCTGAGATTTTCACATTGCTAAAAGTGAAAAGTTTTAGCTTTGAGCTTTAGTATGATCTCAGATTTTTCTCTTGAAAGACTTCAGTATTCCCTTACAAAAACACGGTATATATGATTTGTTTGAAAAGGTTTTTTTACGTTATGCATGAAAATATGTGGCTAATACAAGAATATTATTCATTTTGTGGTCTATATGTTTTTCTTTCAAATCCAAAAGGCTAGAAGAAAATGAATAGGACAACATAAATCATCTTAATTCCACTTTAAATCACTATCTGCTACTGCTTATAGTTGCTAAAGTCTACCTGTTCTGAAATGTTGCCTTTGTTCCAAAAGAATTTCAAAAGAAATGTATATTCTGGTTCAGGTATCATTTTTAAGGGAATGTAGAATTAGCAAAATGCAAGTGATCATACATTGATGAACTTTAAAATATGTCTTTCAAAGGATAACAGAAAGATACAGGCATCTGATATTTTTAATGTATTCATCTTTCTATAAAGAAGTAAAGAATTCAATTCACTGAACATTAGTTTGACATGCAAGACAGGAATGCTGGGCAAACTGGAAGCAATTTTGGTAATTTTTTCTGTGTTTAAGAAATTTTTTAACATCATGGCTTCAGGTCTAATCTTTTTTTTTTTAATGTACCATGCCTTTTGAGAAGCCTTGTGTTTTTTTGGTGAGCTTATGAAAACAGATGTTTCAGTAGAGCAAAAAATGTATCTCGCACACATTATTACATTGGACATACTTATTCTTCTATCCTGCCTTTTCATTTTATCATTCTGACCTGATCCAAAGTTCACAGAAGTGAATGGAGAGACTTCCATGGATTTCAACAAACTCCAGAATGGGACCCTCGAGCGTGTTGAAGAAGAAATGTATGTCTGATTTTGCTTCATGAAGAGCATCTGAACTCTGCATTGTAGATTTAGCTTTATTTTAGTGATTTTGACTGTTATGAAGAAAGCACTTCTGGCTAAGGTGCTCTAAACATATATTTAAATAGTACAATAAAATGAGTTATGAAAATGAGCACAATGACAGGAATAAGAAAGAGTGAGAGAAAGAGAGACTGCAAACAAGGTTTATGTAAGGACAGATGAAATTGACATCATAATAGAGAAGAAGAGATGACTGTTTGGTTAACAAGTTGTTAAGAATAAATGAGCTTTTGGAAGAAATTTGAAAGAACACATTGATGTAGGTGAATGAATCAAAAATGCAAGCTTATTCCTCAACAGACAGGCAAGAAGAGAAAGAGTGTGTAAAGTCAGTGAGGATAAAAGAATTAAAATTACTTTTATTTTCTTGCTTTTTGTATCTTAGCAAACAAAATTCAGCAAGCAACTTGTCATAAATGGAAATGCAGAAGCAAAGCGAAACATTCGTACTTGCAAGCAAGCAAATGCCTTGATAATTTCAGAGCTGCACAGAGAAGGATGGAAACAGATTAATAAAGAACATAGCAAACAAAAGAATGACAAGCAAGCAGACTGTAGACTGTCACCAAAACCTGTCCAAAAGCTGCCTGGCTTTGTGACAATTGCATGTTTGCCACCATGGCCATTGGAGCAGAGCAAGAATGAGTGGGATTTCATTCTCTCTCATGCATCAGCAAAAACCTTGTCACACACTTGTTCACTACAGAATAGTTATTAATGTTAATAATATTTGAAGCAGAAAGAACACAGCTTGATGTTTCTTGTTACAAATACAGGGAGTGGTATTTTGGCTCGGTTTACACTATATGAAAATCAATAGTGGAGCATAGATATTGTTACCAAGAGGTCATTTTCAGTATTATTCTTCTCGACTTAATTGCATTTAACATTTGAAGTCCAAGGTGAAGAAAAAGCAAGCAAACAGGGTGAGCAAAGACAACTAAACTGATAGCACTGCTGAAAAGAGCCAATGTGTAAACAACCACCTCAGAGCACACTGCACCAAACACAAGATGTATAAGATGCAGATCATGTAGTTTGTGCAGAGGGAAAAAAATAACCTAAGCTATGCTTCAGCTTTCTTTTCAAGATAGATAAAGCCCCAAAAGCGCTAGGTAGATGCTAGACATTTTAGGGCAAGATAAAATCTACATAATGTTCATAAACTGTGCAAAAAAGTCACAAAATTCTAAGTTTAAAATTGTGCCCTGTTAGGAAAATGTAATGCCTGTAAAAAATGTTAAGTGCATGAATTTTTGTAAGTCACTTTTTTAATATGGTAAATGAATTTGCAAATCTATGTATATAGCATTTCAATTTCCCTTGGCAAGAGCACTTTTACACTCCTTCCTGACATTAAAATCTGATTTTCTTGATGCAATCATGAATTCTCTGGATTGTTGCCTTACATATACTTAAAAGAGAACATAAGAGAATAAGTAAGTCTTTGGAGTAGAGTTGTTATTTCCTAGTCCAGAAACATTATTTCTTAAGACCCCATTAAGACATCAACAGGGGCCTGGTAGCCCAAGCATCAAACCCCGACAGCGCAATAGAGAGAACTGATTTTTTTCACTCTCCCTTCTTAAAGAAATAATGTTATAAGATATCAAATACTGCAGGAATACCCCGATGGTTCATGCCTAGAAAAATGGGTGAAACTGCCTCTTTCTAAAAAACAAAACAACCTCCTCCTCCCCAAAATAACAGCAACTAGCAGTATGAGTTAGCACGAGTCATTCTCACCCAAGCCCCCTTTGATCTACTGTGCCCCCCAAGACCAGTCCATCATTTCAAACGTCCCCTCTCAGGAACTGGCAGCCACAGCAATATCAAGGGCTTCACATCTAAAAGCTGGAGGACAAGCATTGAGCACCCCCCTCCTCTTACTCGAAGAAACTTTCTCTTAGGATCTACCCAGTCATTTACAGAAGACTTCATACACTGTGTACTGCTAAGCCCAAGAGTTGTTGTTTTAAACAGAAGCAGGAATTTATTGTCTTTTACAGATATGGTACAGACAGGACTTAAAAATACTAAATACAGAATATTGTCTATACCAGGGAAACAGTGCTCCATTGTGGTTTAGAGCCAAACAAGAAAGGCTATCGGCTGTTACATAAGGCAGGATAATACAGTTTTATTCCACATCATAATATTAATGTGTTTTATCCATGGAAGTTGCTGAAATCACTTTTTTATTCAAAAGCTATTTCCAATATCATCTGACATGACTACAGGTGGAGTGGCTGAACACAGTAGCATCGGAAGGTCAAAATACATTGCTCTCCAGTTGTAGGAGCTCTCACTAATGCTTAAGGAATGCTTAACTGCTCAACTATGCTGCTCAATTTACCATTCCCTAAAACATGTCTTTAGAAGTTACATCAGACTCTGATAAAGATATTTCATCATTAGTTTCAAAACTGTCAAGCTCTGCAGATCTAGAAGGTCAGGATATAAAGCATCTGTGTACACATGCATGTTGCAGTTCAAACGGTGCAGCGACCTGGTTCAGGGACGGCACGGCGACCACCCCCAAGCCGCTCGGATCATCAGCTCGCTGACACCAATGTGGTGGACGGCAAATGGCCTTTATTGATGGGTAACAAGGTGTTATATAGTTAGGTTTACAATGTCACATCCGTCTGCTTACATCATAAACTAAACGCTATTGGCTATTAGGGGCCCTATCTTTCCGTACAGCACGATATCTTCCGGCCGCCGTTCCCTAACTATCTGCAACAATTTCCCCCCTCCCTATGCATAACAAAACTAGCTAAAATACAACTATCTTATTCTTATGACTATCTTATTCTATTCTTATAGTTTATACCAATCTTAAAATTATATATCATAAACTTGACATAAAACTTAAGGAACAAAGAAGAAGGCGCGTAGAAGGTAGGGGATGACAGGTAATACCGGGGGTGTAGGAATAGGGTGTACCTTGGGATAACTTGAGGGTAATACTGAGTGGATATATTCTTAAAGCAGTTGTCGGTGTTCTACTAACGTGATGTTAACCTTCTCTAGCCGATTCTTGACAAACGGCATGAGCTTATTCAATATACAGGGTCCAAAGATTAGGGTCATCATGATCATTGTGATCGGCCCTATCAAGGTGGATATCAGGGTGGTTAACCACGGTGAACCGGTGAACAAATTTTCGTACCAGCTGCGTTTGGAACAGGGTTCAATGGGTGCTAGTTGGCAAGGCATGGCACTGAAAACTGGTGGCCCTGTAGTTATTTTTGTACTAATTGCTCGAGATTGTTCGATCTGTTCAAGTACCCCATTTAAAGGGCTCGTGTGACTCTACCTGTCCTATAGTGACAAGCTGCAAAATTAAGATAACGCAAAGGCATCGCGGCCCCCTCTTGCAGAGGCTGTTTTGTTGTTTTCTAGATTCGGTCAGTGTGGAACTCACAGGCTCGGGTGGGACGCTTGTCACCGGGGCGTATGGGTTACGGGGGTGTCCAATGATTCGGTCCTGTGAACAGAAACTCACAATTTTCATTAGTTTTATTTTGAAGGTAACAGCCACCTGAATTGGGGTCAGATGCTCTTCCTTTGCAACATGCTCATGTCTGCCCCCGCCGGTTTTTCTTTAATTCGGATGGGAATATTTTGGCTCTTAGTTCTGTTTACCTTCTTTTTCTCCTTCCTTAAGTCTGAATCAGTTGTGACCCACTCGTCCTGACTAGCGTCTGATCCAGAGTCGGAACTCGACTGACTGGTCACTTCCAGGCTCCAGTACTGCCCCTCCCTCGGGCTTCCTCTCGGCCCCTCCCTCGGGCTTCCTCTCGGCCCCTCCCTCGGGCTTCTCTGATTAGTTCTCGGCCCCTCACTCGGGCCTTCTCTCCGCCCCTCCCTCGGGCTTCCTCTCGGCCCCTCCCTCGGGCTTCCTCTCCGCCCCTCACTCGGGCTTCCTCTCAGCCCCTCACTCGGGCTTCCCTGATTAGTTCTCGGCCCCTCACTTGGGCCTTCTCTCCACCCCTCCCTCAGGCTTCCTCTCGGCCCCTCCCTCGGGCTTCCTCTCTGCCCCTCACTCGGGCTTCCTCTCCGCCCCTCACTCGGGCTTCCCTGATTAGTTCTCGGCCCCTCACTCAGGCTTCTCTGATTAGTTCTTGGCCCCTCACTCGGGCTTTCTCTCCGCCCCTCACTCGGGCCTCCCTCTCCTGTCCGGTCACTCCCATTGGTTCTCGGTGCCTCACTCGCGCCGGGGGCACCCTCGCCCCGCCCTACCCCTTGCGGCTCGGCGCCATTTTGAGGGGCATAGGGTGGTGGCCTGGCCCAGACGTCACCATGCTCTGACTTCTTTTCAATGTTCCTAGCTTCCTCGGCTAGCTCGCTCCAAACAGATTTCGGCTGTTTCTGCTCCTCTGTAAGCGGGACGGGGTTCGGGAATGGAGGGGATGTATCACCCTCTTGCTGACCTTTAGGCTCAGCAGAATTGCCATCATCTGGGGGGTGCAAAGTCTGTGCGGCTGCCCCGACTCCCATTTTCAGGGTGGCTAACAAACAGTCCCTTATTGCCACCCAGGTCTCCTGCTCTTTTCTAGCTTTCTGCAAGGCTTGTACAACTTTTCCCCAAGCCTTAAGGTTTTTCCCACAACCTGAAGACATCATCTCCTCAGCTAACGCCTTAGTACATTTGTCCCACACTTCAGGGACACGCTTCAGGGACTTTAGAATATCCACCGTCTGGTCTATAACCTTATTTTTTAAAAGCCTCGCAACTGCGAGAGTAAAATCTTTTGGCTTACAATCAATCCCCCAATGCTTATGTAATTGTGATACGACCTTCACGAGGGTTTCCATCCTCCTTGTTGCTCTGGTAGCGTCCTGTCCACCGGGCTGGTCCACTCACTCCGGCCGCCGTTCACCCGTCCAGGCAATGACTTCCCAGGTTTCGACACCACTTGTTGCAGTTCAAACGGTGCAGCGACCTGGTTCAGGGACAGCACAGCGACCACTCCCAAGCCGCTCGGATCATCAGCTCGCTGACACCAATGTGGTGGATGGCAAATGGCGTTTATTGATGGGTAACAAGGTGTTATATAGCTAGGTTTACAATGTCACATCCGTCTGCTTACATCATAAACTAAACGCTATTGGCTATTAGGGGCCCTATCTTTCCGTACAGCACGATATCTTCCGACCGCCGTTCCCTAACTATCTGCAACACATGCAGAGCCAGATTTATCCAGGGCTAATAACTGCATGAGCAAATGCAGACAGTAAAATAAGACTTTGTGGTTCCCAGATACGAACCAGTGTAGCATCAGGCTGGAGAACTGTGACACAAAAAGATCACTGAGCTTGTGTAGCCCTGCAAAATGTGGGCATGGTGGGTGCAGGAAAGGCTAAGAGGTCCTTTGGCACGAAGGATCCCTCTGCACACACCGTCGAAGTGAACAAGCCTGAAGAGCACTTCATTTTACAGAGGCTGCTCTAATAGGCCTCGGGATTTGGTCCAAGATATCCATTTTCTATCAAATACATAGTGAATGAGGGCTATTTAAGGAGACTGTAATCTCTCCAAGCTAGTATTTTGCCCAGAAGAAATGGAGTGCATAGATTTTTGAGTTTTTTTAGTACAATCACCATACTAACTCCTTCCCAGTTTACCCAGGTATACATACACACATGAAAGACTGTGTGTGACTTGCCATAAAACAGAATAGACCAACTGATGTTTCTGAGAAACAGCTCAGCTGGGGAGCAGGGAGAAAGGTGTAGCAGAAGGAGGGGCATTATTTGACGTATAACTGGTTATTCTTGTCTCCTTTAATTAATGGAAATCTAGACAGGTAATATAAAGTGTAGACAACCTTCCTAGAACTGGTTAAGGAAAATAAGCTTCCCAAAAAGAATTTTGAATTAGCAAATGAGTATTTTCTGACATTTTCTCCCTCTCTTCAAATGTCAAGTTATTTTTTTCCAAGTTTTTACTTCTTATTATGGCAGATGGTATCCATCATGCTGTGCTTACTCTCAGTTCCTCAACAATTAAAGCCAGAGGTACAACTTAAAATAATCGCATTATATAGCTTAAAGAAAGATTGCTATTAAAAATACTTCACTCTTAGAGCTACATTTTTTCTTAGTTTTTTTTTTTAAGCTATTTTTATTACTGAGAGATTTTTCTTTTTAAAAAAGGGTATAAGCACTTATCCGATGGGCTTCAGGCATATTATAACCTTTACAAAAATACAAATGAAAAATCAAATTTCTGTAAAACATTGTCTATTTATTACTCCTGTGGATCTCAATTATTTATAATATGTGCTCATATAATATTTATATGTGTTAAATTATAGTTAATTGTATGGTTTTACTTCAAATTATTGCTAATGCTTTTGCCTATCTTTTTTTTTTAAATGGAGACTGCGTACTTGTGAGACTGCAGTATTGTGTGCTTTTACATGACTGTAAGCTTCTATACCAAGTATTTACCAGTTTGCTTTGTTGCATTGAATTTTGGAGTGGAAGTTAGGAAATGGATTTTCTAATCTTAGGACTTTGTCACTGGATTAGCTGGTGGCATTAGGCTAGTATCAAAACTGTAGGCATCTTGCTTCTTCCATTTCTAAATTGGTGCAGCAGCACTTACTAGAAGAATGATTTGCTGACTAGAGTTCACAGAGAAATTAGCTACAGGACATTAGAACTGCAAGAGATCTCATCTAACAGTTGTTTTTTTTTAGTTCGTCGTAGCTGTTAGTAGCTAGTTTTAAGTTTTCTTCTGAAACTGGTTTCTGACTAAGCTGCAAAGACGGAATCATACCTCCAACAGTGAAAAAATGAAGATAAGAGATTTATACAGTAATATTTCAATGTTATATTTTACTCTGCATAAAAGAGGGGCTGACTTAGATATACTGACTTCACACAGTGTGATGTGTTTTATGACGTGAATCTGGGGCAATTTTCGCATGCCAGGACTGTACAGAAAACGACTAAGCAATTCAGTAACAATTCAGTACTAATGATGAGTAAGGTATATGGATCACTACACCCTCTTGAAATACTAACCAAACCAAAAATGGAAAGTGATATAGATCTTTTAGCTTAACCTTTTAATCTTCACATCACAGATATTTTTGTAGTTTCACAGCAGTGTAAGAGAAGTGCCCAAGCCTATGTATGGAAGAGACAGAAAGGTGAAATTAGCATTATGAATCTGGAGAAAGAGGTATTTCAGCCATTTATTTGAAGTATGCTGGCAAGAAGAAGCTTTGTCTAACAAAAATATCGTTATGTCTTTCTTTAAAGAAACTGGAACACACACACAAAAAAAATCCTTGTGTAATAGCAATGTAATGCCACATAAACAAATCATGTGCTGATAGCATGCCTTTTTGAGTAAATTATATATAGAACATTGAATTTGCAGAAGACATTTATCGAGACCAAAAACAGCACTCAGACATCCTAGATTTGCCTGTGTAAAATCCTGTACTTTGCAGTATAAAATTAAAGATGAGAATAACTGGCTCAGACATATAAATCAAAATCTCACATGGAACAGCCAAACCTTAATTTAGACCAGCTTGCTACAGCAATTTCTTTATCACCAACAAGACAATGTCTTCTAAGCTACAGTTATCTTAGTCCTCAATTATCTGTTTTTTGGACTGGGAAAAACGCTGGAAAAAGAGAGCAAGCACTGTGTGCAGAAATGCAGAAACACTGGACTAACTATAAACTAAGTATAATCCAGATGGGTCAGAAATGTCACTTTTTGAATCTAAAAAATATCATATCAGGATACTTTCAAAAGAGAAGAAACGCATTCTTGTCCATCTGAAGATGATGTATTCTTTAAATCTGCTTTCATCTACAGTGATGTTTAGGTTTGAAAGAGGGCATTAATCAAACACATTTCCCAGATAAAATGTTCTTATTATGCTAGGATATCTAGAGTCTTTGAGGGAAAATGTGAATTGAGTATGTTTGGGGAGGAGAAATTGAAATATTTGAATGAGTTTTATAGTGCTCTGTAAGGAGAGTTCTCAAAATGCATGTGGATTTCCTCCTGCAGCTGTTTCTGACAGCTAAGTAAGTGATGAGTATTAAGATTAAATGGATTTCCAAATGCATTTGCTATTCACATTTTTTACAATTTCTTCAGTGAACAACTCTTGTCAACAGTGAATTCACTGCCATATAGTGAACTGTGAATGACAACAGTTTACATTTTGTTAGTCAAACAGTGAGATTACCGCCATGTCATTGTGCAAATCATTCCTGTCCCTGATTAGATACTTAGTTCAATAACTGAGATTACACAGTGATTTTTTTTTTCTTTTAGTAACTGGTGAAGCAATTCAAGTCTTCATACTGAAAACTCACTTTCACAAATCTCCATGTGAGGCTCAAGGATTTGAATGTTCAGGGACAGCAAATGTAAATGAACCACAAGCATGTGAACTTTAACTCCTAATATACTCCCTAGAAGAGACAGGATATTAATTCTTAGTTCTATACTGCTTTAATGGACCGGCACTATATACTGGAAGAGGTAGAGCAAGGCTCCGAATTTTGCCATGTCTTTTTTATTATTTTCTCCTGGGAGGGTGATGACAGGACGGATACAAGAGTTTGATAGAAAATCCAGGGTGATGGAAAAGGGCAGCCAGCATGACGGGAGAGATTGCCTGCCACACGCACCGCAGTGAAACACGTGACCAACCACAGGAAACGGGGCACCTCTGAGCAGCTTTCACATCGAAAGCCATCAAAGGGCTATTGCACATGTGGCTGAATCCCACGAGGTGGCAGTTTGGGATGAAGGGTAATTAATATAATCAAGCACTGGCCCCTGCCTGATGACATGGCCCTACTGATTAAACACAGACCGAGCCTAGAGTCCATATCCCGTGAAGACACATCAGGAATTTCTATGGTTTAAATGGCTCACGGTTTGCAAATCTGGCTGCCAGCATGTATCCCAGGTCTTCTAATACCATACTGGTCCACATGATTTCTGTGATAGGCAGCTGTAAACATGAAAAACTAAGCCAAAAACAAAATTTGTATACACTTCATACCAAATGTGAAGCATTTTGGTATTTTATTCTAAAAAAAAAAAAAAATTTAAACAGTTACTCATGCTTATGACCTCAGCTTTGTCATGGGTCTGTTAGCACAGGATAATCATCCATCCTGTCTTCCACTGTCCCATGACCATCATTGCATTGTTACCTTTATACGTTGAGTTTTTACAAAAGATTCATTGGTATCTTTGATGCACTCGTGCCACTACAGCTGATAGAACACATGCTCAGATTTACATATCTCATATTTACATAGACTTTCATTAACACATGCTAATTCACTGCTAATTCAACACATCTTGTTTGCAGGGTATCAATTCGTCAAAGTTTATGAAAGCCTAGGGCAGTCCGCTTTCCTTCCCTACTGTGCGGGCTCAAGGTACGTACTGCACTTCTGTACCGGGAAGCCTTTTTGCCAAAATGCCATAATTGCTGCAACTCGTTTCTTTTTATTATGAGGCATTTCCTCTCCATGAATGTATCACTTCAATGAATTCCCTAACCAGCTTTGTCTGGTTCAAATCCGTGAACCTACACTTAGGATAAGATAATGAATGCACACTCATCGAGCAGAACCATATTGAAAGTGCTGTGGGCAAATGTACAGTACAATAAATTTTGTTAAATGAAGATGATGTATTTTTAGAGGCCTATCACTTCTCTGAAGGGGTTATTCACTCATCTGGCCTTAGCATGCACCACAGAAGGAGGCTTTTGGTCACTGTGTGTTCACAGAGATAAAATAAAGCAGCAAATGCAAATACAGGAAGCATTAATGAATATATATAAATATATTGGGATAGTATTTAACTGGTGACAGCTGGAAAAGGGCACAGCAACATGCAAAGCTGATTTGGGCTGATTCATACGCTATCATAAAAGGGTAATCAGTCATTTACATAATGCCAGCCTAAAATTCAGATGGTTAAAACATTAATTTTATACAGATCTGCAAGTTTTAGTGACTTAGACCAGAGCGGGAAGAAGGCTTGATATTATTTTCAATTCACGGGAATCTATATGCATATGCAGTGGTACAAAGTATTTCTGCCTCACTTTTCCCCCAGTAGTAAAGAAAGAAACCTCCCCACCTCTTCTTCAACTAACAGATAAAACTTGCTTTATGTCCAAAAATTGCTGTGTTACTGCTTATGGTAACGAAGCGCAGAAAGCATCTTTCTGAAATATGCAGTCATATTTATAGCCAGAATACGCCATTTTATGTCATTATTAGATTAAGAATACTTGGTAATAAGACGAGTGGTAGGTGAATGAAAGTAACGACCAGAATCCACTTCAGCTCTTGTCTGATACTCTGGTATGGAAGATTTCAGGATTTGGCCCATCTGGTCACACGGTCTGTAAAAGGTGATGGCGGGAACGTCACAAAAGACTGAATGTCCAGGGTGCGTCTTACCGAGGGCTGCGAGACAGCCCACAAAATGAGCATGTTCTGCTCCTGCTCTTGGCAGTACCTGCTCAACATACTTAGCTCAGGTTCAGGTGGAAAACAAATTCCCTGACCTTGTTCTGCCTCTTAGGGCAGTTTTTATCCAGGATCCTATCCCAAAACATCATTAAGGCTTCTATAACAAATGACATTACAATCCATTACAATCAGAGATGAATAATGGACATACCCCAAACAATTTCTGACAAAAGAACAGATTTTTCTGTGTGATCTGCCCATCTTGGAAAAGTTTGTAGCAAGGGTCCCTGTGTCTCATTGGAAGCTGAGTCCTTTGCTTTTTCTCTAGCTGACAGTATGCCCTAAGCAGGAAAGTCAGCAAATTGCAGACAGCATGATACATTGCCTAACAGAGGAGAATTCATTTGGGAGCAAACAATAAACTGAGTTCAAATCTTCATTGTGCTGCACAAATCATATCTGCTATATAAAGGCCATCCCTCTTAACAAGCTTAGCAAGCTTGGACCAGCTGCTAAACTGCTGTATTTAGACGTATAGAAAATCCACTTGTCCCTCTATCTTATTGTTGCTAATGAACGACCATGAGCTCATATTTAGAATATATAGAGACCTTAAGCCCACTAGTTATTTAAGACTGATATAGTGCAGTCTGATGTATAATTTTAAATCGTGTTTCAGCAATCTGATCTGCTACAAATCTCTCACTGCTATTTTTAAACTTACTCCTTCGTGTTCTGATCTTCTATGTTGATCTATCTATTTCCTTCCAAGATTTCTCCTAGCGGTTCCTGCCATCAAGCTATGTGACTCACTCAACACTCAAGAGAAAGATGAAAACTGCCTTCAGGCAGCTTGGGCAAATTAATAATCTTCTTGAAGGGTGACAGGGTCAGCTAATGCCAGAGTCACAAGCGCCTGTACCTATATAAAATCATTACTAAAAGTATTCAAAAACTGCTCCTTGAGAAGGCCAAGAGCATATTTTAATTGTTCAGCTGAGTAAAGATTCTACAGCTCAATCACATCCAATATGCCTTTGATGACCCTAGACCTGAATACATTAATATTAGCATTGGCTGTGTGAGATTAAAATGATACCTTGTAACACAGGAGGCTCAAAGTGCAGCAAAACCTGTATTTAACTTCTCTAGAACTCTACACATATTTCTTCAGGCCAATAGGTTTAATTTAACTTGTCTCAAAGTACACTAGTAGCTCAAAAACAGGTTCTATGAAGTCGATACAGGCAAACACCTTCCCAGTTGAATTCCCATAGGTTTCCTATTAACCATTCATGCTTGTAGTCAATGCCATAAAGTTCTACTCATGCAAATAAAACTCTTCCTTCTATCTGCTACATTTCTAGATATGGATGCATCTTCTCCCTTCAATTGATCATAAAAATGAGCCTCCCTAATGGCCTTTCATTTAAGGAGAACAGACAGCACTTAGGAGCATTGAAATGGGAGTCAGGATGTCTCTTTTCTGTGTGAATATTGAAGTGGTGAAGATGCAATGATGCACATTAGATCTCTGTTCTTCCACCCAAGAGGAAAATAAAATTACGGTGCTTGCTGGCTTTGCTGCTGAGGAGCTATCCATGCAATTTGCCTTAACAGTAAGCAAAAGATACTGAATTATGCTGAGACTGGTGGGAGAAGAAGAGGGGCCTTTCTTTTTTTAAGTACCAGATAACACATGGATTGTTGTTCAACAAAATTTAACAAAAGAAATTAGAAATTGTAACTCTGAACTCTAAGAGCTACTTTAAGTGTCGGAGCAAGTGTACAGGTAATTTTTCTAAAAGAGACAGTAACAGAGGCAATCATAGTCCTACATCCTTCTGAGTAGAGATGATATCTGTAACTACAGGAAAGAGAGTTGGGAATCTTGGCTTTTTGTGTTCTGTGTTCACAAACTTAAGCACTGGAAAAGTCAGACCTTGCTCTTAAAAATGAAGTTACAGATAACTACAGATTTCCCTAAATGAGCATTGAACTTCAGTATTCTAAACGTCACTGCTCAAGAGCTGAAAAAGACATAGGTGAAGTAAAAACCATGCCTGATAACAGCACTTAGCAGTAATAACGCAGTGTCATTCTTCCCATATCATTTTCTCTCATCTTTATGAACAACCAAGGCCATTTATGTACTGAGAGTGTAAATAAGTAGTCAGACATTTTCATCATTTAGGCTGACTAGCTCTAGTTTCTCTAAAGCTATCCACAATCATAAAAAAGATTTACACAGTTTTAAGTCAAAATTATCTTTTTTTTCCCCAAATATTCCCAAAAGAAAAAGTTCTGGATATTTTTTATTATTATTTTGAAGTAAAAAATATATACATTCATCTTTTACAATAATATAAAATTGTAAGTAGTCTTAAATTACCTGGAACCTAGGCAGGGACCTTGAATAGCTAAAATTATTATTTAAATTGGGATCAATACCAAGAAGTCATTGTACCTACAGCAAAGAATATAGAACAGAAAAGAAAATTTAAACCTGTCAGCAAATAATATGTAGTAATCAACCAAACCATTGTGTCAAAAGCTTTCCTTCCGCTCAGGGAAATAGTCAACACTGACTGTGTCTCTTGGTGCATATCATCCTAATTAAGTTGCTCCTATCTTAAATTTACGAAGAGTGGAGAATCTAAAAAAGTTATCAAGAACATTTTAATGAATTTAAATAACATGCAGGTTAGAATGGTTTCTGATTTCTATAGATGATGTTTCAATTTAAGCCACAAAAGTAGGCCTGGAAGAAAAGGTGGGAAAGAGATTTTTAGTTATAATAGTACCATTTCCTATCAAGTTTTTCTAGAATTGTGGAGAAAGGCAGAAGTAAATGTATTCTAGCCATGAGAAAAACACTGATCATTACAGCTCTTGCTGTACTCTGCCTGTGTAATTCCTTGTGAGAGCAATTAATGATCAGCAAACATGAAGGGCCTGTGAAAGCTATAGTTCTCCATTCATTCAAACACTGGTTGATTGAGTTGACTTCTATCCAGCCTCAGCAGAAATGATTCCTACTTTCCTGTGACCCAGTCCTACTTCCATCAGATGCTCTCGCTGACTCTCCTCTTGTTCTCTCTCTCGATTCCCTTCCCTATTTAATAAAAAGGATAAACCAAATGTTTTGCTTCAGTATCAATTTCAGGACAGCACGGAATTTTATTAAAATTATTTTTGCTTTCAGTGAAATCACTTCAGTGCACAAGTTGGTCCAAGAGGTACAGGAGTTGCCCATGACACCACATTAGGACTACAGTAATGGAATG
This sequence comes from Tinamus guttatus, assembly GCF_059628265.1. Classification (NCBI taxonomy): domain Eukaryota; kingdom Metazoa; phylum Chordata; class Aves; order Tinamiformes; family Tinamidae; genus Tinamus; species Tinamus guttatus. The sequence continues at coordinate 1,770,138 of NW_028288990.1, read as the reverse complement.
AACAAGTTCCTTTTGCCTTGCTTTGGAAGATTAGGACCACAGCTTTATTTTTTTTCTCCTGACGTTCATATAGTAAAAGCTGTGTTGATGAAAGGACTTAATTCTTGCATTTTTAGATGGCAAAAAAGAAACAAAATACTGCTATTGCACTAATACATGTTCTTTTTCAAAATATTCATTTAAATCACTAATCAGTAAGAGAAAGTAGTAATCACAGAAGCGCACAGAGCAAAGCACAGAAGCACACAAAATGATAACTTCTACGATAACCATTAATTATTACATGCAATAATGTAATTAGACTTATGAAGAAACATTTGTCAAAATAACCTTTACAGCTATTCTGCTGCATGTGCATATCACTGCCCTCTGCTGCACAGAGCAATACCAAAATTGGTACAGGATTTCTGACACCAGCTTCAGCTAACGGGCAGCTTGTAAGAAGTTCTAACCCAGGTCCATTCAGCAGAAAAAGTTAAGGAAATTCATTCTTCAGTGAATCACAGAAAACAACAGTTTGGGATGTCAAGATCCTATATGCTGCCCCATGCCTGGATATAAGAGGTTTAGTTAAGCAGCTGTGATCTCTATGTCCTTCAACAAAGCAGGCTGCAAGCACATATGAATTTGCTCTTACTTTATCCACAAGCAAGTGTCTACCACTATCTGAAGGCTTTCATTGCGCAGAATGTGAGCAGGGAATTTTGGTTTTCTTTTTAGCTATAAGTTTCTATTTTAATAGTACGTTTTACATTAAGCCTCCCAAGAGTGACATTCTAGAGTATTTATTAGCTGCTTAGCAGAGCAAGCTTTGCTGCTGCTGAACTATTTTTTGCAGAACAAACATAAATTGCTGCTCCTGCTTTACCTGGCCTGAGGATAAACAGCGGGCTCTAACTGCAGGGCTCCTAGTCTTGCCATATCTAAAGCTACTGAAAACTATATCCCAATCCAAAGATAAGAGATGGGATTCTGCTCTTCGTGTAAGGCAGAGGCGATTTCTATTTTCCCTTACAGGTGAAGACTTCACTGTACTATCCCTGATAGGTCAAAGGCAACCCTGCAGAGTAAATGCATTTAGCTGCCACATGCTGCAGTTGGACGTGTTGAAACAGCCTTGCCATGTGGCTTCTTCTCCCAGCTGAAGAGCACTACTAGGGGTAGAGACGAGAGCAAATAACTGCATTCTGGATTTTCCTCCGCTTCGATGGGAGTACTTATCTCCTTCTGCTCTGCAGGGATCATATGACCACGGTCATAGCACAGGGCAGCCTCTTCCTCAGAGCAAGAGCCAGAAGCTGCTGCTGCCTGCTCAGAGCTCGGCCGGCGGCCTGCACAGGGGCTGGGAGCTCCATACGGGCTCCTGTCCCCAGAACGTCCTCGGCTCCTCAGGTTGGACTCATTGCCTCTCTGCAAGCAAACGTGCCTTCTACCCTTCTCTCTGGAGGAATGCACTGTGCAACAGAAGAGCAATAGGACAGGCTTTCTGTGGACCGTAGCCAGTTCTGCCTCACTTATCCCTTTCAAATGTTGCTTCATTCCTCCTCCTCATACTAAGCTGCACAGAGATTGAAACCTGGATGGGTGTGGGTCTGCACATAAATATGGGATAAATGCTGTGTCTTTTTATTGTGACATGCTTTGTCATTTTGGAAGTTGCGCTGCTTCCAAGAGGCTGCTATATCCATTTTTATATATAAACTGCTCCTCTGCTTTCATCCCATGCATTTATTCAAGCAATGTCTTTTTCTGACTTCAGTAAAGACAAACTAAAAACTGAAGGATGAAGCTAGTTGACCGTAGACTTTAGAAGTGCCTATAATCATAGGCTAGTTAAGAAAATAAGGCACTTTTACTTGGGCTGCCTGTCACTTAATAATTTAATCATAATTCCAAAGGACATTAAAAATTAAAATTAAAATTCCATTATAAAAAATCAGTACATTAAAACTCCATTATAAAACCCGGTTTTTATGCTTTTATAAAACTCATTCTACGTATCTTTGTTTTAACCACAGTGGCTAGTTAGAAATATTAGAGATAATTTTGCAGGACAACAACATATATCTCAGTTGCCCAAAAAATCAGAATGATTTTGCCCATTCACATAGACAAGAATCCACTTTTGTTTTCTACAGAAAATCAATTGGGATAAATAAATCTAGTCACTCTGGAAATGTCTGTCATCCAGACATGCTCAGCTAATCATGATATGCTATGAAAATGTGCACAATTTAGCCTTATTACACTTTGAAGTTTCATCTTACTAAGGTCATTTTTTGCCAATCATTTGCTGTCAAACTTCCTATTAATACCAGTGAGTCTGTTACTTGAGAAAATATTTTTTCTGACCCCAAAAGACTGAGGGATGCTTTTGACCCTCTTGCAAAATAGAAGATAAAAATAAAACAGTACAGCAGTTTAAATTCCAGAGGTCATTGCCTCCATTTCCTATATCACAGAGATGCCTGGACAGATCTCTCTTTCTGATTAGATGCTGTTGAAAAATAAAAGATACTGTATGAGACAGAACACATGCAGAAATTAATTAAAAACTGGCAAGCACCTTGGATTCAAGAACATGTTCCTTACTTCAGCTCTACTATGTCAAAAAAGTCAGGATGTTTAGATCTTGCTGTCGTGGCCAGGCCAAAACTTGAGGAGATATCCAAACAGTGAAGTGAGCCAGCACAAATACATGTGGATAGCTAGACTGAAATGATGGCAAATACAGCAAATTTCTTCCATGTAGTATAGTCTTATATTTAGAATTTTTTATGGACTGCATTGAACAATAAGGGTTTTTTTTTTTTCTAAAACAAAATATTCACCGATAAAAAGTAAAGATTGCAGTACCTCATAAATATATAAAATAGTTCCCACATCTTGTGGAAAGTTAATGAAAACTAAGACTTTGCACTGATTTGTAAATATTATGTAAGTATATTTTTTATCAATCAGTATAGGTTAGTCCAGTCTGAATGAAAAAATATGTGAAATATATGTGGAAATATGTCAGCAACTTTATATTTCAACTAATCCATGAATGCAAATTTATTAGAAATGTTGTGTTACTGGAAACCTAACATTAGAACTAATCTGTGCAGTTGCAAGAATGAGAAAACAATTGTGGTTTATTTCATTGAATTTCATATACATAGCATTAAATGTAATAAAGCATCCAAGTAATATTGTAACCAGCATTCAAAATAAGCAATAAAATATACATATACTCTCAAAATGAATATAAATTAACTCCATTATTTAGTATTGTGAGTATATTATTTTATTGGTTACCTATGATATTCAAAATGAAGAATTCTGCATGAGTATGCCAAATAAGCATTAGTCATGAATAGGCCTCAAATAGTAGTTTCACTGGTAGATTTAGAGCTGTATTACTACATTATTGCTAAACATTTTGGAAATTTTATTAACAAACACATTTAAAAACTTGAGATATTTCATGAATGTCAGCTCTCATGATTATTCCCTTTTAGAAATGCTTTTACTCACTAATCATTATTTGATAATTGTCTGCTATTTATTTATGTATTTTCTGGATAAAGATCTTCAATAAACCATTTCAAAAGAGTACTTGACAGTATGACATACAGACACCTAATCAGACATTGCATGCTGATTTTATCAGAATTTATCAGACAACCAAGTCAGTAGTTAAATTCACTCCAAGTGGTAAAGCCCAGCATAAGGCCACTAGAGTGTACACTCTACTTATGACTTATGTACAGTAGAGTGTACACTCTACTTATGACTTATACTGAAAAAGAGAGGGTGAACATTGGTGTGCGCTCATTATACTCAGAAATGTATCAAAAATGGCCAATTTGTGAACCCCACTCAGCTTGGCATTTGTTCACATTGAAACTGAGTTCTTTGCAAAACAGCCTGGATAAAATCTTAGGTATCTCCTAATTCCCACCCAAATCCTCTGCATGAGTGATACAGTCATTACACAGCACATTCCTGAGTCAAAATCCTTGATTTTGTCCACTGGACTGTCATATCTCCCTAATTCAAGGACTGCAATTGCTTTTTCAAATTAGACTTATCTCAGTAGTGATTAAATATTGTGATGATGTGATAGAAGGTTGACAGATCCTGTGAAATAATTACAGTCTCATTCCAGTTCATAAGGCGTAATTGTCCATGTCACAAAACAGCACGATAAACCCAACCCTAATTCTGGCCTGGTGATAGTAACCACAGAAACACTGGTAGCTCCTGCAGAAGTTCACAGCTTAGAGCTCCTCCAAGAGCTATTTCTGCTATTAGAACTGAATTCTGCTTTTGGAGTCGCTCCTCTGTCCCTTTTCACGGGTATTAAATTGATTTGAAATTCCTATTTTGTGCTTACAGATTCATGCTCTTTTTCAGTACATACGAAGGAAAGGCAAAATCAGAACGCTGCACTTCTTGTGTCATTAAAGTCCATGGGATCTGCACCTCCTCAATCAGGGACATGTATACGCGAGGCGATTTCACGCTGTGCTAATGAGTCACCATACATATACTATTTCCTAGCCACAATAGATGGGTTTGTAGCAAGTGCTTCCAGGAGACATTACCTAGATACTCTCTAGAGGGACAATATTCACAGCACATGCTGCAATTGGGCTTAAAAACCCAGTCAGAGCTTAAAGCAGATGATAGCGTGAAGCACTGTACGATCACATAAGAAGATCTAAAGACATATTAATGAGTTGAATTTTGTCCAGTGGATGTAGTGATTGTAAGACCCAAACTAGAAAAGAGAACATTGTTATATACCTGAATAGAGTTTGCAGCTAACAGAGAGTTTCCTATATGTTTTTTTGAATATGTTACGAATGATGCAAAGACTTGTTAGTGAAGTTCTTTACATTCACGAGATACTCTACTGCATGTGTACTTATTAATAAACATTAATAAACAGTCAAGTACTCTGGCAGCTTCCAAAGAAAGGTAGCACAGTGCTACATGTTATATGTGCAGACAATGCAAGCAAAAATAGGATAACTGCTTAGACTCATCCATCAGGATTATCCTCACAGCTGGAAAGATTCCCGGTTAAGTCACACTTACTGAAAGGTGAATGAAGGAATTCAAAGTAAGGGCTGTCACTCTTTGCATTAACAAATGTGGCCTTGCAGAAGAGTTATACTGTGAAAAACAGCCATTTCAGTGTGACTATCCCTAGAGCATTAGCGTCACAAATGTTTGTCTTTACAGTAATGTATTGGAGATGGAAATTTCTGTGATCTGTAGAGTCATAAAAATCTCCTGTGAGAAGAAGAGGCCAGACCTTGGGAAAGAAGATGTTTGCCTGCCTAGGCTGAGTGATAAGGAGCAGGGATGCAGCTGCTCATCCCAGTTCACAGGCAGCCCCCCGGAAACCTGTTGAAGCCAGTCACTCGGCTGGGCTTGTAGCCAACTTAACCGCAGACGTCCTCCAAACTAGCTTTGGAGGTCAAATACCCGGAAATGAGGAAGAAGAGGAGGAAGGCAGGACTCTCAAATTGAGGGCTGGGACCCTCAATTTTGCTATTTGTGTTTGTGGTCTTTATTGTGTATGTGACATGCGGTGGTTCTTTTTCGGGAGAGCTGCAGGCAGCACTGGCAACTGCAGGGAGGCTGCGCCTCCAAGGGAGTGTCCTGAATGGGGGCCAGAACCATGGAATACTCTGTGGAACCGATGGGAGACCTGCACCCGGGTATCTCCAGAACCATGGACGCAGAAGGACCCCATGGCGGTTTTACAGTATTGGGGCCAGTTTAGGGAGACTGACTGTGCTAAGAACTCGGTCCGACTGGAACACGCTGGTCAGATGGGAGGTGCTCTGCTATGTGCATATAAGATTTTAGGGGGGCAGTTAAAGGAGGAACAGGAGAGGAATCAGCTCCTCCAAGAGCAATTACAGGCAGTCCGTGCCACCCAGGTGGTGCAGAGGCAGGCTCTGCTGGAGATGAATGATCAGAGGGAGCTCCTGGAGGAGAAATGTGCTAAATTGGTGACACATTACGTGATACAGGTAAAGAACAGGTGAGGGAGAAAATCAGGGCAGAAGGGGAGCCGGGTGTGGACTATTATCACCGACCCTGACTGGGACCCAGAAGCTTGGGATGGGGATATTTGGGAATGAGAAGAGGAAGTCCCCATACTGGAGGAGAAGGGCCCATTGCAGGACAAACCAAAAAGGCGAGCCCCCCGGTAATACGAAGGAAAGCTGTGCTACCAGGGCAGGGACAGGTGGTGCGACAAGATGAACTAACCGATTTTACCCCCAAAGATATTAAGAATCTGCTAGCAAAATATAAACAACCCAGGGAGAAACCGCAGTCCTGGTTGGTAAGATTAAGGGGCTGATTCAGTGATAATTGACAATGTTGATGCCTCGAGGTTTTGGGGGTTAACTAATGATGTGTATGTACAATCTGCCCTGTGAAGAGTGGATGGAAGCGGCAAGAGTCTTATTGCTGTGCTAGCCGAGGGTCTCGCATACTGCCACACTAATGACGGCGATTGGCCCCCATCCAGCTCCTCCTGGGTAACTATAAGACAAGCATGCCAGATGCTTAAGGCAGAGGCCATGAAGACTGCTACAGAATTGGGAAGTCCACAGCTTTATCTGCAACAGCCGTTGTTACCCAGGATGCGAAATAAGTTGTTGGAGGGATGCCCAGGAGCGTGGTGCCCCTATCTAATTCCAGTTCTGATGTCAGAACAAGGAAACCCTATTGAGAACGTAACTGAAAAGTTGTAACAGATAGGGGATCTTCCAGGATTGATGTTAGAGGTGGATGGAGAAGGCGGCAGTGAGAAAAGAGGTCTGAGTGGGAACGCAGGGTCGGAATGCAGGGAGCGAGCTTGGCCCTTCTGTCTGCTTTTACAGAAGGGCGTTAATAGACAGGAAATTGATGGGAAACCAACAGAAGTATTACGCCAACTAGCACACCGATATAATGTCCGTGTGGTCCAGGCTGCGAAGCAGCACTCAGGAATTAATGTCCAAGGCTGATAGATCACAGGTGTTGCACCCGTGGAAGGATTTAGAGCAGACAGTGTTAAGATTCAGACCGAAGGACAAGCTGGAGACAGTTTCTCCCCCTCAGGAGGGCTTGAATGCCTGAAACAAGAATAGGGGCGTGGCCAAGCTCCAGTGTCCTAAGGGTTCCAATGTAACATCACTTGCCAATACAATCGTTCTTTCGTTACACCTGCCATTTATTGTTCGGAACAAAATAGACAAACGGTTTGTGCCTTGGTGGACACGGGAGTGGAGGCCACAGTAGTGCACGGGAACCCAGCTCCTGATGTTCCCACAAGGATGGCTGTGCTGTTGCAATGACATGGAGGGTGTTTGCCTACAGGACAACGGAAGATCATTTGTTCGTTCAAGAAAGGGAACTTTCTCAGGCTCTAGTGCTGTGATGTGTCTGGCATAGCCAGAAGGAAATGCAACTGATAGGAAGAGATAGGCAGTGAATTACTTCAGAGCATTAGGTTTTCCATAACTGTTAAGCATGCATATTTCCTTTACTACTTTTTAGCTTAAAACTTACCATTAAGGTAAAATGACTCCTAGTCAGCTTTTGCTGCAGTGAGCAATGCTCAGTTTATTAAAATGAATGACCCCATGAAAAAGCATTAGTATTTGGCAATTTTGGGGATGTAATGAAGCATAATTAAAATGATTAAGAAATAAATTGAAAGAAAATAGTTAAATGGTCTGTGTGTAAAATCCTGCAGTGCCACATTAGGACTGCAGAAAGTCTCAGCTATTACATTATTCCAAAGATTCTTGCAACCCTCAGCACTAGGGAATAGTGACTGATACTGTGCTAAACAATATCAATCATTAGCTACTACATACCGGAAGCCTCAGGGTGAGCTCTAAATGTAACTCTTACATTACTGAATGTAATCTTAGATGTTATGTTACAAACACTGCTTAAACAAAATTAGTGTGCCTGGACTTCATCAACATATTTACCAGGGCCAACAACATAAATCCATATTTATGTAATCTGAGCAACTCAGTGTTATAGCTAGTGTGCCTCCTCTCAGGACTATTTCCTAATGCAATGATGTGTTAGCTCTTGATTTACCAAACTATCAGCTAGGCTGGGATTTTCTCCAGCTGAGGTTTTGCACATTTGCACCACACTTTTCTATGAAATCTCTGCAAATAGACATTGCAGGAACACCCAGGCAACATATAAATGACAAATGCAGTAAATGGCCACCTGGTAGGAATCTCTGAAAGTCCGCGAGAAGCACGCTAACGCAACACAGGCAAGAAGAAAATGGTTGCTGATGTTAGGCAATTGAAAATGCAAGCAGAAATTGTTAAAGGCAGGCCAAGCTGGGAGCAAATACTTAGTAAGGTATCCCCTGCTTGTCCCAAACTATCTGCATCATGAACTGGAGAAGAATGGAGTATGAAATCCTAACTGTTTGCTCTGGCTTATATCTAGGGCGTGCATTAGACCATTTATGGCACATATGAATGAAACAAAAGGTTGAACTCGGCAAAATATGTCATTAAAGGTGAAAGCAGATCTGGAATTCTGTGTATGAACCCAAGTGGTGCAGAAAGGCTTAAATAAGAGTACAGTTATTTCAAGAATCTTAACAAAACACAAAGTAATATCACAGTTCAACAGATTCACAAAACTGTATTGTCAAGTCATTCTTCACACTTAAAATTGCTCATAGTACAGCCTCTAATGACTCTCAAAATAAAAATGTTCAGTGAAGAAAAATGCCGTCAGTCAAGCAGAACTATAGACATCTATCTATGTTCATTTATAAGAAGCAAACTCATTTAGCTATATAGAGAGATATATTAGGAAAATTCCATGTAGCTGGAAAATGCAGAGAAATAATAGCCTGACACCAGAGTCAACCCCTTCTGCAGTATCATCAGCTGAGGATGCAAAGGTTATTCTCAGCTAGTTTGAGGCAGGTTTCTTATTGATTGTTTCTATGCCAAAAAGAAATCAGATTAAAATAAAAAGAGCTTCTTAGTCACAAACAGAAATGAAAAATAACTCCTTAGAGGAACAAAAGAAAGGCATTCGGAATTACTGTATTGTGCCAAATGCAGTCCATTTCAGCTGTTTTGAAAGATCCATTCACATAAGCATAAAAGAAGACTAGGACAGAGGTATAATAATAATGTCTTCTTTTGCCTAAAAATAGGTCATTAATGTGAATATCAGATGAGATTAACACTGTCACATAATTGTTTTGTTCTAGTTTGGATTATTTTGTACAAATATCTGTTTCCCCCTAAATCCAAACAATAAAGAATGACCTTGAAGCCTGAAATTCCCTCTCACTGTGTGCCACCTACCTGGAATTCTCTCGCTCTCTTTGAACTGAGTGAGTGCTTTGAAAGACAAGCTCTGATAAAAGGAAGGGAATCTTCATTCCTAGGGAATCCACGCTTCTGGGAAAGTGCCATCTTTCAACACGATTATTCTTCTGGAAGGAAATGTAATCTAGCCGTGCAAACTATGTCATATGACTACTTTTCCCTGCCATAATCCTCATTCTCTTTCTAATCATATGACAAGAACCTCCCTTTGTTCTTAACAAACCGATCACTTAACTCATATTCATGGCCATGCCTGAAGGCTAAAGGATCCAACTACCAGCAGCAATTGGCAGTGCTTTCAGTATTTAAAATGACCTGCCTCCTCCAGGTGAGATAAACCACACCCTGCTTTAAGATGCATTTTCAAAGCAAATATCAGCCCTTTATAGAAGAGGAGAATTTTGCATAAATCTGATTTCATGGTGTTCTGGGTATACTGTGGTGCTTCGCAAGTTCAGCTCTGTTCAGAGGATCCCCACTAAGCCTCTGAAGTTCTCTTTAAGATTCCAAAAATAGCATCTGAGTGAGAGCTAAGTGTTGTACTGAGTTAGGACTGTCTCTGTGCCCAGAGATAAATTTCACTGCAAGTGCATTTATTATTTACGTTTTCAGACATGAACAAAAAATCTAGCCCAGATATTTCATTTTTTTTAGCTTGGGCTCTAAAGGGTATTATTTAAGCTGCATGTAAAATATTGTCAAGGTCACTTAAATCTTATTTTGTTGAATTTGCAGAATTTTTAATTGACTAAAGATGCAAAAGAGGAGGTAGTGGATTTTTCAAAATATCTATGACCTCACTCAAATGTGTGCAAATTAGGTAGCTAATGCTAATGCCTTTGGCACTTCAATATTTCTCAGAGTGCTGCTGTTTTACTTGTCTATATATTTACTCAATCAAAACTCTTCAAATTACGTCAAAGATCTACATATAGATATTGATTGCACAAGTTTGCATTATTTACATTATTTAAAAATTGAATATAGACAAACGCATCAGCAGATAGCTGCTTCATATTACAGAAAAGGATTTAAATGGGAGAATTGCTTGCTTCTTCATTTGTAAAAATCTCCTAAATATCTACATTTTTGATGTTTTAATGGTATGCACAAATATGTGCATATCCATGTTTTATGCTAGCTGGATCTTAGACAGTGCTAGAATATGAATATAGAAATTAAATTCTATACTTACTACTTATTTTCTTTAACAGGGAGCATTTAAGTAGTAGAATGCAATTTGCAAGTTGGCAGAAATCAAGGATACATGTGATTATCTTTCCAACAAATGTCGTAAGCTATGTTTATATATCGGAGTACGATGAAATGTGCTGTTCCACATTATTGTCTTTCATTTATCCATTAGCCATTCATACTGCACACCTTGTGCCGCAGTTTATTGTGTTTATAGTGAGATAACATAAATTAACTAAACACAGGGCACACAAACATAGGTACTACAAGTCCCCATTAATGTGCATTATGCACAAGTGCTTCCAGGGAAAGTGCTATGCTCAGTAACAAAGTTTTCAAAGCGAGGATCTCAACAAATGTTCAGCTGCCACACTGTGTCACCCTCCACAGAAATGAGCATGTGAAAGGAGGCTTGTGTTAGGGAGTCCCAAAATATTTTGTAACCAATATATTGATGTTGTAGTACTTGCACGGCAGCTGGAAATTCCGATTCTGCCAAATGAGGGAGACTGCAGTCCCTGTCACGAAGTTTTACAATGATAAATTTGGCAGGGGAGTCGGGGGAAGCTGGAGAGGGCCCCTTTGCTGGGCATTCAAACATAATACTTAAAATTTGCCTCCTTCCACATCGTTAACAAACTTCAAGCGTGTTCAAATATTAGAAGAGAAAGGTCTGGAGACATGGCTTACATATATTTATGCAGTATTCATATATTTTTTCTCTTATCAAAATCCTTCAGGAGTTCTTTGAAGGATGAAGACAACATTTTATTTTATTTTATTTTATTTTATTTTATTTTATTTTATTTTATTTTTTTTATTTTTATTTTATTTATTTATTTTGAAACTAGGTGGTGCAATGCAGAACTGGAAGGAGATGTTAAGACTGGAGACTTCTACCATGTCTTATCTCCTGCAGTGATGTCCTTTAGGCAGCTGCTTGGCTGTGCTCTGCAAGCTGCATTTGGCTGATGGGCCACTGCTCAAACAGCCTTGGTTTATAGCTTTAGAGCTGTTTATAACTTTTATAACTTTAAATAATAATATACTAATCAATAGTATCTAATTAAATGTGTCAATAAATGGAGCTGGGCAGAAAATTCCATTTTATGGAAGACCTAGACATTACTGAGGGTGGTTTCATTACATTTGATTCTCTTCAGAATTCCCTGTGAAATAAAAGGGTTACAGGCTGAGCAGTTCCTGGCTCCTGCTCGCTGAGTGATTGCTGGAAGGAGGACAGAGCGGAAATCACCCAGGTTCCACCAGTCCTGCCTGGGTTCCATCATACATTTGTCCTAGTCAAAGCATCGCAATGAAACATGTCACTTCTGTAAATGGCAAATTCCACTGAAAATATTTTTTCTGACCCTTTAATAATAATAACAACAGCAACAACAATATAAACACATTATCTGAGGGCTGAGATGCTGCCTGTTATGCTTCAGCCTGACAATATCTATCAGCAGCATAAACACCTGATAAAGTATCTCCTGTGATAGTTGCGGACATCACTCCTGTAATTAAGCACTTATATCTGCCAAGGATGGGTAACAAGCTGGAACAGGAGCTGAACAAATTAGTGTTCAAGTGTGTTTATCCTGCTGCATTCAGATGACTGCAGGGTTTTTTGCCTGACAGCACCAGCTGGGTTGGGAACCACAACCACTGCTTATGTTGCAACGTGGAGCTCCTAAGCTTCCCCGTGCTGGGTGAAACGTGGCTCTTCAGTGAGGAGAGGAGACGTCGTCTGCCCTGCCAAGGTGCAGAATGCAGCCAGCGCTGCCTCTGCACACTTGTGTCCTGAAGCCATCTAGGATGCACGAGTGTCCTCTTAGGATATGCAGCACCAGCATGGGGTCATGACGAAATTGTCTTTTCTTTCCTACAGGTTGTTCTTACAATTTGAATCAAAGCAATGTAATGAAATTAAGTGCTTCTGATGAACTTTGTGGAAGCTCGATGTTAACAGGCCTGCTCTCCATAGTGTATATTGGCTTTTGCACCTGCAGATACAACTTTTCCTTTTTTTTTTTTCCTTTTTTTATCCTACTACTTCTGAGTGACTATGACCCGTTTTATTTGCTTCACTGAACCAAATGAAGAATAAGTCTTCCTTCTATGGGAATGTTATTCTGCTAAATACTGTTTTCTTTACATGCTAATCTCTGTATGCTCCTCTGAAGAGACAGATATTTAAATAAATAAATAAATAAATAAAGACGACATAATTCTAAGGGGAAAAATAAAAAAAAGGATCTATTTGTGAGTCCACTGATGCTAAGGCAAGCTAGCTGTGAAGCTGGCATCACCCTCTGCTTCAGAACATGGACAAAAAATATTCCAAAATCAAAGGACAGCAGCAACAGTCTTCAAGATGACCAGTTCTTTTAAGCTCCAAGCTTCTTTTAAGCTTAGCCAGGGAGCCAAGGAAGCTGCCCTTAAAAGGACTCACTCAGTTTTCTCATATGAGAACGGCCCCAGAAGATGCCCTGAAGGGAGAGGGCTGGTTCTGTGTCTCGTTGCACACACACCTAATCTGATGATTTCTAGGGCACCTTCCACCTTCCCCTGCATGTGCTAAACAGGAGTCATAATTCAACAACAAACCCAGATGGTTGGTTGGCTTCATCAGGAGCCAACCTGTATTACATGTGACTGAAAAGCAGAGCTCTGAAGACCAGGTAATTCTACTGAACTTAATAACATCATGAGAACATGAAAACACACAAGTAGGAGCAGAATTAAATCTTGAATTCAAGAGTGAAATCATAAATTTGAGTTTTTGCAACAGTAACAATCTCTTTTTGCATTCATTCTGTAACACCCTTCCTACAAACAGGCAAAAGGAGATTGTATTTTTAGACCAGCTATGGAAGTTAGGTAGAGAAATTATAATTGTTTCCAGAATTAAAATCAGATTTCAAACTTTTATTTTCTTGTGCAGTTTGGAGACAAAATAGCTGAAGTTCTAATAAATCATAGGCTTAATAAACTAATTTTCTTGACTGAATAGACATTCAGGCTGCAGAGGCAAGAGACAGTCATTCCTACCATTGCTGTAGCCATCTGTTTTCCTGTGTCTCAGAGCTAGAATGATGGCTGATTAATGCACTTCATGTAAAAACATGGACTTCACAAGAAGTGACCTGTAATTATTTATGAATAGTTGCCTAATGAAGGAATTAGTCAGTCTATTAATGTGGAGGAAGTATCACTAAGAGCATTACTCATCTCGCAAGTGAAGGCCAGGTACATTCTTGGCAACCTTTGAGTCTCTGGCAGCATGGAAGTATTGCATCTCTAAGGTCTCCATAATTATGCTTCTGAGCCACTATCTCTGGCTCAGAGAGCACTTTTCAGGACCATGATTACAGGCAGTGTTACAGAAATAGTGTAACAGAACACAGTGTAATAGTGTTTTTTTGTGGGCAAAGATGTTTTAAAATCTTTAAGTTGCCAGAGCAAAGTGGTACATAGAACTACATGCAGCATCACACATAGTGCAGAGCGGAGATGGAAATCAGGCAAAAGCATCTTTTTTTTTTTTTTCCCTGCAACACAGGCAATGGCTGTGGCTCATGCCATTCTGCACTAAGTACAATGCTGGAATTATTTTATCCAGTAAAAAAAGAATATCAAAATGCTTATGGAGTGTCAGGGAAACAGGACAGGTTCTATCTACATGTATCTAAGACTTCATCTCCTGAGTTGTGGAGTGTCCTCCAAGTGACAAGGACATTCACGATGAACTAGAAGCCGAGGGTCAGCAGGTAGGAGAGTGAAATAGGCCAAAAGAGAAGGAAAAGAAATGTGATGCAGCATTCAGGGAACAGTTTTAACAGATGTTAAAAACTCCCTTCAGGGTGTAGATCGGTTCAGTATCTTCAGATACCGTGACAGACACCAAAATATTTGTGGTATTAATTAATTAGCTGTTCACTGGGCTTAGATTTTCAGGAGAGCTGATTGTCGTTTTTTCATATTGTCTCTTCCTGAAGCTATTTATTTGTCAGGGTGGGTTACAGCAGTTTTGCAGCGCTATGCCCTGTCCTGTCTAGCTGTGGTAGTTCAGAAGGTGTCTGTCCAAAGAGGATTGTCTAAGTAAGTGCATCAGCAAGAGCTACGTCTACGATGATGTCTTAAGACCAACTTGGACTATCATGCAACTCTCTTGGAGCCAAAAGAGCCGTTCAGCCTTACTGTTAGCACACCTAAGACATAATGCTGGCAGAAGGCAAAAATCAAGGTTCTCCTCTGGGAAACACTGGATGCTTCCTAGCAGAACATGAAACCAATAGCCAGAACACATGGCATTTGCAGATAGCAGAAAGACTGGATCCTGGCTGGAATTGTCCTAACATAAGGACAAAAGCTAACAGATTTTTAATCATGTTACAAATATACTCAAAGTAATAACATAATTTGCTCATTTCTTTCTTGATCTTCCATTAATCTTCCATTAGGTGTCAGCTGGACTTTTCCTAAATTCTAGGTTTAAGCAACAGCTCATTTTCTTCACAAATTTGGCCAGCCAGACAGAGCTTCCAATTAATTCCAAACATAGCATGCTGCTGTGTAGTGTGGAAACTTCTCATAGGGTCTTGAGCGTATTAAGTTGCCGTACACGAGTGAAAGAGCCCACACACAGCAAGGCCTTTCAAGTGCAATCAGGCTGGGTGAGAAATGAAACAGCAACCTACAGTTTGAATAGTCTATGCCCTCCCTGCTCTGAGCTACTATTTGCTATCCCTTGAAATCAGAATTTCAGGGTTTTTTTTTTCTTTTTACAGTTGCTGACTAAAAGTCCTACAAATTGTAATGAGGCTAAATTCAGCATGGTAAGTAAGAATTAGGTAGCATTCTATAAAAATATAGAACCATACAAAATTGAATATATTATATTCATCAAGTCTCCTAGACATTTTTAAGGAACACTCTAGAATTTAAGACTCTATTGCATCCTTTTGAAAGCATTTACATGGAAGCAGGTGAAAAATAATCCTAAATATACATTAGGATAAGAAATTATTTCTCCAAACATCGCAAACTGTGGGGATAGTCTATCCATGGAATTTTGATTTGGATCATAGCTAACTTCTTATAGTCTAGATATTCTAAGACAAGTACTTCTTTAAAATGTTTAATGAAACTTTCAGCATTCATTCCAATTCACTGATGATTCATTTACATACTCACTTATTTATGATATATTTACTATTTATTTTTACACATCACATCAGTAAATCATTGCTTTATCAAACAGCCTATAAAAGTGACAATTTTTCCCTGTCAGATACAGAAAAAATATTATGTGCAAAATCATACTTTTCAAATTCACCCATACTTTCTCAGCTCTATTATCTCAATTCTTCTGCTCTTCTGCTCAGTAACAGTTGCAAGAGGAATCAACATACACTGCAAGTCTTGCAAGCTTAACATTTTATTGTGCCATGGTGCTTTAGTGAATTTCAGCATGGGAATATTAAAGCCTTTCCATCAAGTTATGGTCCTTATGTTTAATTTCAAGACAGTTATAAGGCCAACAGAGTTGCAAAGGTGTTTTAAAGCCTTGTCCTGTAAAAAATAGAGAAGACTGGCTCTTCTACAATTAATGGCCCAGCTTAAATATTATCTAACGATCTCATAAACTCAGTAAACTCAAAATTTACTCAAAAGTAAATTAATTTACTTTTAGATGTCATGGGCCCCAAAGGACTCATTTGCTAACTAACTCATGGAAATAATTAATGCTAGAGGTCACGTGATCTTTACATTAAAATGTCAGGAAAATAATTTTCTGAAAATCTTATTAGCGCAAAGCAAAGTAGTACACAATATAACCACCCACATTTTCCAGCCTAAATTTTCATTAAAGATGTTTTTATTTAAATTGGATAGCTTGAGTATATGTAAAAATGTGAATTAGTATTTAATTTACAAGGTGCTTTATAATCATATTTGAAGATTTTTTAACATATAAACAAGCAATCATTCAAATGTTTGCTGATAGCTAAATCCTGCTAACCTGCTCAAAAACTGAGGAAGAAAACATGAGAAGAAAGGTGACAATTTACTTCATACTATTACAATACTTTTGATCTTAATTCAGCAGCTCCTGCACTGCATCTTGCAGGAAAAGCAGTTAAGGAAGTGCAAGCGATTCAGGCAGCTCGGCATTTTATTGTGTGCAATGTACACCAACATAAACACCCATCTTCCAGTCTGTAAAGTCCGGAACTCCAGAGTTATAAAATACCAGAGCTAAGTCAGTAGGGTCAGTTTTATCTGAAGCCCGTGTTTGTGTGTGCTCTGCTATACTCTTTAATTACATGATCACATAGTGCTGTAGAATTTCCTGGGATTACAGTAGACAATATTGGCATGAGTAAAATGTAGAAAAAAATGTAAATTTTATGAAAACTCAAAATATCATTCATTGTGGGTTCTTATACTTGCTTACATGGCACAACTCAATAAGGAATCAGTACAGAATTCTGATCATATCTATTTACCACATTCATATGCACTCAGCAAATTATATCTCAATTTGAATCAATCAAAATAATGCTACGAGAATAGGAGGCGGGCTGTGCCACTTGCAAAAAAAAGAGGTCCTGCCTCATCTTAGTAGCTCGTATAGACCCAGGGCTTAGCTGAGAATAGCATCAGAGCTGGTAATGGTAGAAGCACTAAATATCAGAAAAGCACTAGGGCCCTAAAAGAAACTGTATGCACAAACTATGCCAGATAATATCAAGAATTAAGCAGGCTGCTGGATGTTAATAATATCTTGGTGTCTTTGTAAACAATTTGAGACTTAAAAATTTCTTGCACACACTCTCAGGGCAAACTAGAGCTTAAATCTCCCCAAGTTTCTCTCACACACAGCAACTTCATGCACTTTGTGCAATTAAAATAAAAGCACACTGCTGACAAAAAATATTGTTTGTTCGAGCAGTCTCCATCAGAGTGACATACACCCTGATAGGCTGGAACAGTTACAGGCAAAAGCTACTAAAAAGGATTAAAGGTGAGCCAACAGCTCCTCAAAAGACCAAGATGGATGAAAAAATAGCTAAAATGTGGTACATTTGCAATACGCCCCAAAGCCGAGCTGTTGCTACAGCAAGCGACAACGAAATGCTGATGTTAATAAGAAACCCTCCTGTTCCCTTAGGAAAAGGTCATGATGATTAGCTAGGACCACTGAGCAAGGCAGTCTGTGTTAGAAAAGAAAATGGCAAAATTAGCTAGAAAGACAGAGGCAGATGTCATAACAATATCCATGAGAAATTAGAGTGAATCAAGATTTGGACAAAAAAGATTGGTATTCTTTTACAGCACTAAGTGTACATTTGGGAGCTACACAAAGATAAGCAAGAAATACAATGCATTTTTTGAGAATGGGATGTGCCACTTAAATCAGATGCTGCTGCTTACAGAACTTGAACCTGTCTCATCCTTCCAGAAAATCAGCCCAGTGGCGCTTACGCCCCAGGACATAGGCTTCAAGGTTTAAAACACTACAAGTCCTCCCCCACTAGGAAGGTATAGCTGCCCATTTTGCAAAGGATCATCCATTTCATAATGTGCTGTAGTTGCAGAAAGAGGAATTAACAAGTCTGGATAACACTATTGGGTACTCCAGATTGTACCCAAGTGTTGTGGCCTTTCTGCCCGTTTGTCCCTAAAGAAAACCCAGCCACAGCCACCTTGTGTTCCAGAGCTCTCCTGAAGGATTATCAGACATAAGCAAGCTTAATCAAGTAAAGTGTGAAATCACAGTAAAGCCAGTGTTTCCTGTTTTGCAGATGGTGAGCTGCCAGAAAGGATCACCATGGTCTTAATTACAAGCATGATGAGACAGGCATGCAAAATGGGAAGGTATGTGCTATGGTGTAGGCAGATCATTACACAACAGCAAGGCTGTTTGTTACAGTGCAATATGAATCAGTAAACACTAAAAGAAAAAGAAAAAAATGGCCCCATGCATGTTTTTCTGCGCTCCAGAAAGGCAGAGATAAAATTGTTTACCAATTGTTTACCGTAGGCATTGGAAACTGAAAATTCAGTTTACTGAGATGACCTGAGCTGCTAAGGGCTGTAGATCTTGTGGGGTCATTTGACTGAAGTAGCAACAAAAATATAATTCGTCTTCTTTCCAAAATTCAGATCATCAAGGAATGTGGAATACAATACTAACAGCAGCGAATATAAACTAGAGCAGAGACAAAAGTCAGAAGCTGTCTCTCTTGCCTTGGTGCAATCTGCTTTACATTCAGAGGCTCAGACTCTGCTTTACTGCACTAGGGATCCTCACACTGCCATAAGACAAACTTCTCTGAAGCTGATGCAGAATTATGGTTACATTGGATTTTTAAACTCCAAACCAAACTCTCCTCTATTTATCTTGCCCCAGGAAGGTATGGAGATAGCCAGGTGCATGCGTAGACATACACTCAGAAGTGTAGTGCATGCATGCTATGTGTTGTATATATGTATGCTATACGCACATGTATATGTCCTTACGAAGAACAGATTTTGCAACAAGGCAAGGAAACATCCTGCATTACTCCTGGAAAATGTTGAGGAAGCAATTGTGACTTGGAGAGCTGGGTGCTTCCCAGCCTCTTACTTTTCTACAGGGGCTATAGCCATAAAGTAAAGTAGTGCTTACCCCTTCCTGGAGCAGGAAGGTGTCCCTGTATCTTTTTAAGTCTGTCAGCATTAAAAATCCACAAAAGTGATACTGCCTGCCTGTCATTAAAACTGAAAGGAAATCAATAATCACCAAGGCAGTTGACTGAAGTAAAATCTAGTATGAAGTATGTAAAGTTTTACAGTATCCAGAAATGACCCCAGTTTCATGACCTTGAATGTTTATATAATAAAAATCATCTTCTGGGCCTCACAAAGTAAGTAGTAGGAAGTCAAAGCTTTCATTGCCTAACAAAAGGCTACTTACAGTGCATGAACTGAGTGTCTAACTGCTTCTATCGTTATAATGAAAAGTGTTTCATCCATAGTTATTTATATATGTCACTAATCTAAGTGATTGTTTTTATATCCTAGCTTAAAAAAAAAAAGTCTTTAAAATAGGTTACCTAGAGTATGTTAATACTTCCAATCAGAATATGTTATTTAGAAACATCAGAAGTGAAATACTCAAAATCTGTGTGAAATAAGACAGATTATGTTCAAATTGAATAAATCTCATACTTTTCCCAAAAGAATCTGTCTATTTCTAAAAAGACACAGTGGAAGTTCATAACATCCAAGTGTAGTATAAATTTATTCAAAGTTTTTTGCCTATTCATATTAGGATAGGGAAATCAGTAGTGCTTTTTTGAAGCAAGATGCTATATTGCAATTGTTTTTTTTCAGTCTGTGAAAAGATGATCAGTATTTCTAGAAAGGGCTGTTGGCTAAAAATTGGACAATATACCTTCAATCTGCAGACACAGAGTTCTCTGTAAGCAATTTACAAATTCAACCTGATTCCCAAAAACAAAGTCTTGCACCAACTAAACTGAAAAGGAATGAAAAAAAATGCAGTGCATCTTTTTCTCCATTGTTTTTGTGGAACTTGAAAACAGGACAGGTTTTTGTCATCTCAGTAGTAAAAAAATCACGAGAGTCAAGACTCTTATTTCTGAGCACTCATTTATTCTGTGCTTTGAGTTAAATCAGGGGATCATAGATTTCATTTGAAAATATTATTTGTAACAGAATCTAAGGAGTACCTCAAAGCCTATTTAATATTTGAAAGATCCTTGAAATAAAAGGACTACTTTAATATTTCAACAGAAACCAAAATATCATTTCGACTACCAAAGGGGTAGAATTTTGAAATTTACAGAGCGGTCGATGATGACTGCAGTTCTGTGAGTGACAATAAAGGGTCCCGTGGGTTAGACAGACACCAGCAAGAATCTGTTTGGGCTTTTCATTTGCAGAGCCAGACCCAAATACTGCTTGATTGCAGGAAAGTTATACTTAGAAAATAATGATCAATCATTTCCAGTTGCATGAGGTACCCAAATTTCATTTTATTTTTCTGTTGGAAAGCACAGATGGGCTAATAGATAATTAGTTGGCTAGACTTATGAAATAGTATATAATTCACTGTGTAAAATTCTACTTTAGCTTGTCTTCCTGTTTTTCAAAAAATCAAAAGTATTGGCATTATTTTTTAATATCTTCCAGATATATTTTATGATTGCCTATTTGATTTAACCCTTCCATGTCTGCTAGCTAACATGGATTTTTAACATGTAATAAAATTCTAAAAAATCGGTGAAAACTCCTGGGGAATGTTAATTGAAAGATCTGCCAGTGACTGCTTGAAACTGGAAAAACTTGAAAATGTATTCCTTATTTCTACAGTATACAGGATTCTTCATCTAAAAGGTTTTAACTGTTCCACATACAACTCTAATGAACAGCTGTCTCTTGTTTCGTGACACTAACGCCAACAAACCCAACTTTCAGAGGAATTGAAGCCTCCCTGATACTGATACAGTGATGTTGTACTTTACACTTGTGCAAGCTTTCTCTCTAACAGAGCTTTCTCTTTAATGGGGAAACAAACACTAGTTAGCAAAACACACACATGTGTACAGTTTTGCACACTGAAGTGCTGAGCTTGCTGACTGTTGGCAAAAACTCTCAAAAAAAAAGTAGGCAGGGCCTCCAAACAAAAAAGATTTATTTTATTTTTCATGAAATAAAGAATAAAGATTACCCTCATAAACTGCAGTTAATTCTTGGGAAAAGCCTCTATTAATTCCTAGGGAAAACTATGCAAAACAGAAATAACCTTAGGACAGGTTTGTGACTAAAGTTCAAGTACAGGCTGCAAAGGGAACCATTCAAAATAATTCAGTCCAAATTTTCCCATACTGTTTTTTTCCCCAGGTTTAAGAAGGACACTTTAAAATACAGAGTAGAAAGGAAATGATAGAATGAAAGTGACAGCCCTGAAAGGAAAAACTGTCAGTCAGTAGTATACATCAATCAAAAGGACAGTTCAATCAGTGATTTAGCAAGTGAAATTATAATATTTTTTGCCCTCATTTTTTCTCCTCAACCCCTTCCTAGCAGTCTGGCATTACAAAAAGCTGTGACTCACCATCAGCTTCTGATTATATTAGCAGAAAGAACAATTAAAATATTGGGATACGTCAAACTGCAAAGAATTTTTATGATGCTATGATGTTCTCTGGCTATCCAGAAATTTTCCTTTGGCTTCTCAGTATTAGTTACTGTGTGCTGATTCCTATAATTCTGACGGTGAAGAAGTTTCCTGCTTTTGAAAAGCTAGATTTAACCTCAGCCACGTGTGTACATAGCTGGAGAGTCTTATTTTGAAGGGTATAAGTCTAAACTAGCATACTTTGGTTATGATGGAGTTTATTCCCTGAGATCTGGTAAATGTTGGGTTGCCGTACTGCACAGCTGCACACAGATGACCAGCCAACCAGCTGACAACACTTGTGTCTGAGCAGGCACCACTGACAGAGCCTGAAACAGTGGCAACCACCAGGAAATTTGAGCAGGTTTGGAGGAAAAGTAGGTAGTGCTAAGGAAAAGCAAGCTGGGAAATCACCGCTATCATCCCTATTCTTGGTAGGGTCAGAGTGTCTTAGAGCAAAGAAAAACATTCATGTCCTCTGCTCCATGGCTGCCGTCTGCTTGACCTCCCTGAATACAACATGGGTGCTTCTGCAGGTGGTGAGAGCGGTACAAGGAGCCCGTGGTGTCCATCGCTAGTGACACGGCCTAACGTCGGACCTCCAGGAAAGGAGCCTGAGTGTAGAGGCAAGCACACAGCACACCGAGCCCTTGGGAATGACTATGGTGCATATAGTTAATTATACTGAGGTCTCTCTCTTTTATTTTTTTCTCCACAGACTTTGATTATCAGACCCTTACATTACTGGCACTGATTTTATTTATGGCTTTATATAATTGCAATCATTATGAAAACAACCAGTGCGGTGATTGACCAATGATTCAAATGTGATAAATGGCATTTGAGCAAAGAAATTAGATTAAAAGACACCATTTTTGATTTAGGAAGTATGTGATTTTCCACATTTGCGCATTCAGAAAGGGCCTCAGCTGAGGAAGATCCGAATCACTGGAAGATCAGGGAAAACTCAGGGGCAGTGCTGTTATATATGTGCCTGTCTTCTCTGGCATCCACAATTTGGTTAGATGGCTTTCTAGTCATTCATATTAATTTGAGTGTCATCAGCATATGAGTAAAAATATCTGGTCTATGGATGAAATTAAATATTGTTGTGATAGTCATCTCCAGCAGAAAAACCAATGTAAGTCCATCAATATCAGTGGGTCTATATTTGAAAAGAACCAGAAGGAGCATGAGAGACCAAAAGGAAGAATATAATTTTCCTCCTAGTATGCCTCATCTTTTCACTTCTCTTCAAACACATTTAGTAATAAATAGCTCATAGCATAGATGTGCTAGCTAAATGCTGCAAGTTATGAGGCAAATTTACTGCCTCATAAACTCGCAGCCAAGTAAAGCTGTCATTTACAAGAGCAATTAAGTAATCATTCTGTTCCATGGAGGGTAGAGGGTATTCTTGAAGCCTGTAAATTCACAGGAAAGAGAAGCTGATCATATGCTCAAAATAAACACTAAAACCTTACTAACTAATATTGAATTTGCTTGAATGCTTTAAGCCTGCATATATTTTATTTGTTTTCTAGGAAGTGCAATCCTGCAAACAATTACCATATATACAGCTAAAAGACAGAAGAAATGCAAAAGTACCCTATGGTGTTTTTTGTTGTCTGGGCCTAAAGTATTCTCTTAAACTCTTACTAGTGGGATGTTGCTGGAGACAAGAAGTGATGAAAGAATAAGGCTGTTTGTTACCTGTGGGCCATGTAAGAAACTGGCATTTGAGGGTACTACAAAAATCACTGATGTCCAAATGAGCAGAGGGTGGTATTAAAAGATGCCTCTTCTGCTTAACATGTTTATGCTACTCACTCATATAAACCTGTGCCAGGATCTGTGCAGGAAGGCTTCCTGACCTTCAGAGCACTAGCTGGACTTTGCAGGGACCGCAAAATAGCCTTCATAAGACATGTTGCCTGAAATAATTGACAGCTGTCCTGAATGCTGTAGGAGAGTCGTGCTATGGACACGTCATTTGACAATTACATGGCCTCAAAGGAAGTAAACACACACAAACAGCAAATATACATTGCAGTGTGGCAGCACATGCCAGCTACTCCCTCAGAATCTCAGTTCTCTGGGACCTTCATGGTCCCAGAGACCATCTATCACACACATAGATCTAGATCTAGAACAGTCTAGCTATCAGACTATGCTTAGGTGAAAGGGCAACATTTGGAAAAGGTTCAAAAAATGAGGCTGAACCGAGGCACTGCATAGGAAAAACCCTCGGTTGGTAGTTTAAGCTATGTCAGTTCCGTTGTGTTCACTTGGAACAAGAACTGTTCCTCAAGCCTGAACTCTCCAGTTGTCTGCACTGTCAGAGAGCTGACCCACATTTCAGGTTTAATCAGAAGGCAGCTAACTGAGCCTCTTGCTAGTGAAACTCATTCAAAGAATGCAGAAATGGCTCACATTTGAGAGCTCTGCTGGTAAATAGCATAGATGCAGCTGCTTGCAGCCTCTTAGCTTGGAAACTTTCAATGAAATTCAATCAGAACTCCTAAAGGTAGAGTGGGTAAAGCAATAGTTCCTTTCTGTACTACCTTGGAGTAATATTAGGATGGCATAGAGTTCCACGATGTTTTTCCACTAGCATAATATCAATAGTACCTACAATATGGCAGCTTCTCAAAGCCAGCCTAGGCAACACCATGGTCCTTCCTAGAGCTGTCAGTTTTGCTAACACCCTGGGAATCCGAGATAGCTGATAGCAAAAGTGGGAAAATTTCAGAGAATAAAAGTTGGTACAGCTAAGCCTCTAGAGACTATAACTTCTGTCTGAGAAAAAGTACTGTAAAACCCAAAACATACACAGCACATATGTAAAACTAACATGGAAAATTCCTGTCTAAAATTGTATAGAAAGTGGCACAAGATTCATGTTACAAATCACACTATACAGCATGTTTTAAACTGTCATTACTGTTAAGGGAGTCATATAAATCTACTGAAAGCCAGAACAGACCCCTTTAAATTATTAATCATAGTTGCCTAAGAATAACTTGGTGAATAAGAAGAAAAATGGCAAAAATGTACTAATAAAAACATATTAAAACAATAAAACATGTCAAGTGCACTGATCTTCACTAAGCACTTTTCTGTAAAATTTAGATTTTCATAGAAGTATCTTTAAGTAAAATTGCCCACTTTGGTATTTATGATATTAATTTCCAGAAGCTTTATATGTTTTGTTGAGTGCTCCTTTCCAAGCACCATATTGATTCTGCGGTGGAAGCAAAGAGGTCCCAGATGGTTGCTGAGGCAATTGTGCAAGTTTCAGAGTTTTAGGCAGAAATCTTGTAGGTCTGTACACGAGCTGAACCATGGAAAAATCTCTTTTGCACAAGAGAGAAACTATGGCAGCAACGGCATGTGGCTGTTTTCTTAATCCCAGTGGAAACAGGATGCTCAAAAGAGTATCTGCCTTTTGCCTGAGTGTAGTTTAAAAGCTTACAAGTAACCCTAAGGAATAAACGGCTTTATCTGATTCCAGCATATGAAACAAATGCACAAGAGAAACACATGCACACCCTGCTATTTGTCCATGGACTTGAAAACAGTCTTCTTTCAATGCACTATTATGAAGTTGTTACTCTCGAGTCTGTTATTAAAGTATTTCATGGCTTATTCTGATGGTACTAAGAGCTTTTCTATACAACATTGTTATAATGTTGTACAAAGAACACAAGAACAGATTAAAATGCTGGCTTTAAGATCTATAAAATATGGCATTGTTATCCACTGTAGGATTTGATTACTAACTAGCTTTTTAATTAACTAGCTTATTTTTGAGGCTTTTGGTTCTGTGCAGCTCACTAACCTCCTACTAATATTCATGCAATCAAAATGTGAGCAAATTGTTAATGTTATTAGATTTGGAGACTTGCTTTAAAAGGAAAGACATGACACATCTATTTATGCCACCAGAATTCCTCTAGCTGGAGAAGAAATCTTTTAAACTTATCTAATAAATAGTCTGCACCACAAAGATACTTGGTCTTTGAATACATAAGTTTTTTTTTCTCCTATTAAACTTGATTGTTTAATTTTTCATGGATCTTTTCAATGGTCTTTTCAAAAAAGGAAAGTCCCTTTCATAGATGTCTGTACTTAGTATTTTCTAAATTTTAAGTTATATAGCAAGCAAAGAACTGCTTTAAAGTAAGCTATGAGGGATGCAAAAGTTTGATTTCAGAAAAAAACAAAAAGCAGAATGCTCTATTTGTCTTGTGCTAAACAACCAGCCTTTCACCAACGATTAAATGTATGATAAGGTATATTAATCAGAGAAAAAATACTTTTCAACACAGAGATATCCAGATGGTACTGTGGCATTTTGAATGATCCTAATGGAATTAGATGATGTCTTTACCACTGATGTGAGGGTATTTTGTCTCCTTGTGCCTGCAAAAAATACTTTTTTCCCTACATATAATATTAATAACAATAAAGTACTCTGTAAGTGAATCCATTAAGCACTAATTAGCAATCAGGTTCAAAATACATTTTGGCTGCATCTAAAACTTGTTAGAAAATGACACATTCTAGGAAAAATGCAATTTTAAAAAATCATAGTTCGTTGTATGTTTAATATAATATATTGTGATTCAAAAATAATAACTACCCATGCTTCACAGAGATGGTAGGCTGTGTTAATTACATATATTCACCATCAGACAGCTCAGTAGCCTGGAATATATATTCTATATAGGAAAAAATAAACTTCCGACAATAAATACACTTCACCCAATCATTTATCTTGTTGCTGTTGCCCTGCTGTGCACAACGGATGGACTGGGGCTTCCCAGCGATGCCACCTCTAGCAGGGATGCAGAGGGAACTAGCTCCAGCATGGCCACCACCTCTGGAACTCTTCCTATTGGGAAAACCGGGTGGTCTTGCTGCAAGGACGCAGGGCTTTGGCAAGGTGGGTGCAAAAAAATGTGTCTGTGCAACATTTGCTTCTGAGGCAAATAAATTCCTCAGAAATTGAGAAAATTCCTGTAGGCAGGCAGGAAATGGTTTTGCAATGGTGACAGAAGGATATAAGGATATATGGAAGGAAGAAAGTAAGGGGAAGTGGGAGATGTTATACTGAAATTTGGGAAAAGCAACTATGAGAAAGAGAGCAGTGTTTAAATGAGATCCTAAAAAATCTGACTTTGTTAGAAACATTTTGATTTTCATAAACTGAGGAGTTAGAATTGGGAATTAGTTTACTGCAAGATAAAAGTTTCTAAAGCTTTAAGATATAACTCCATATTTTAAATCCTTGTAAATATAAAAGCCTGTGCCTGCACAGTTTTCAGTGGTATAATTCTCAAATTATATGTATCCTATGGTTACATTTAGATCATATGCATTTTTACTTGGAGAAGAAAATCTCTCTCTAGTATCATTTTTTACTTATAATTGTGTTACTTAGCTTTTTCAACTTTGCTAGCTAAACCCATTGGTACATAATTTTAAAAAGATTATTAAAACTAGCATAAGATTCCATTTCTAATCTAAAGATGTTGGTTAATATAGTGCTTTTATAAGCACTATAAAGGGAGGAGCTGGGAAACTACAGGCCGGTCTCCATCCCTGGAAAGGTAATGGATCAGCTTATCCTAGAGACCATCTCTAGGTATGTCAAGGAAAAGAAAGTGATCAGGAGTAGTCAGCATGAATTCACCAAGGGGAAGTCATGTCTGACGAACCTGATAGCCTTCTGTGATGAGGTGACTGTCTGGATGGATGATGGAAGAGTCATGGATGTTGTCTACCTTGACTTCAGCAAAGCTTTCGACACAGTCACCCACAACATCCTCATAGGAAAGCTCTGGAGGTGCGGACAGGACGAGTGGACAGTGAAGTAGATTGAAGACTGGCTGGATGGCAGAGCCCAGAGGGTGCTGATAAATGGGGCTGAGTCTGGTTGGAGGCCTGTGGCCAGTGGTATCCCACAAGGGTCAGTACTGGGCCCAGTGCTCTTCAACTTGTTCCTCAATGACTTGAACGAGGGCACAGAATGCACCCTGAGCAAGTTTGCAGATGATACCTAAGTGCGAGGAGTGGCCAACACTCCCGAGGGCTGTGCTGCCATTCAGAGAGACCTAGACAAGACGGAGAGTTGGGCAGAGAGGCACCTTATGAGGTTCAGCAAGGACAAGTGCAGGGTCCTGCACCTGGGGAGGAATAACCCCAGCCACCAGTACAGATTAGGGGTTGAGCTGCTGGAAAGCAGCTCCACAGAGAGCGATTTGGGAGTCCTGGTTGACTACAGGTGAACCATGAGTCAGCAATGTGCCCTTGTGGCCAAGAAGGCCAATGGGATCCTGGCCTGCAGCAGGAGGAGTGTTGCCAGCACGTCGAGGGAGGTGATCCTGCCCCTCTGCTCAGCTCTGGTGAGGCCGCATCTGGAGTACTGGGTGCAGTTCTGGGCTCCCCAGCACAAGAGGGATAGGGAGCTTCTAGAGAGGGTCCAGTGGAGAGCCACGAAGATGATGAAGGCACTGAAGCATTTGTCATATGAGGAAAGACTAAGCAAGCTGGGCCTGTTTAGTCTGGAGAAAAGAAGGCTGAGAGGAGATTTGATCAACATGTTCAAGTACCTGAGGGGTGGGTGACTGTAGGGAGGATGGGGCCAGGCTCTTCTATGTAGGGGCCAGTGACAGGACGAGGGGTAACAGGTGCAAGTTGAAACACAGGAAGTTCCAGCTCTATATGAGGAAGAACTTCTTTACTGTGAGGGTGGCAGAGCCGTGGAACAGGCTGCCCAGAGAGGTTGTGGAGTCTCCTTCTCTGGAGATCTTCCAAACCCACCTGGATGCCACCCTGTGCCACGTGCTCTAGGTGTCCCTGCTTGTGCAGAGGGGTTGGACTAGATGATCTCTAGAGGTCCCTCTCTATCTTAAGTATTCTATGATTCAGTGATTTTTAACTTTGGTTAACTTAGGTTTTTAACCACTGTTAACTTTAACATCAGTTTTCCTGTTGTTATGTGGGTATGTAGATTCAATAGTATATTATGTATATAACATACAAAATATATCATCTGTACATTTTATGCTAATTACTACTCTATGTCAATCAGAACCAAATACTCCCACAAGTCACTACAATGAAGCTAAAAAGATTTGCATTAGTCTCATAGTATCTACCAAGTATATATATTCATATATCATATTCAAATATATATATATTATCAGTATTGCCAGAATTGGCATTTTACTTGTACTGGCATTTTACTTCCCATAGTTCTGTGTTTTCCTTTATTAAATGTTTTGGTTATG
This sequence comes from Tinamus guttatus, assembly GCF_059628265.1. Taxonomy (NCBI): domain Eukaryota; kingdom Metazoa; phylum Chordata; class Aves; order Tinamiformes; family Tinamidae; genus Tinamus; species Tinamus guttatus. The sequence continues at coordinate 1,741,066 of NW_028288990.1, read as the reverse complement.
TGAATATATACACGATTATATATGATTATATTAGTTATATGTTTATATATTGGTTGTATGAGTTCCTCAGCTCTAGGAATCTATCTATCTATCTCATGCAATCTTAATGATTCCAACAGCAAATACAGATAAAGATGTGCCACAGCTCTGGATGAATGAGCGACAAGTAACACAAATCAAAATCAAGATTTCTTTTACATTCCAGATCATCACAGTGTGAGGGGGAAAAGGACATAAACTACTTAGATAATATTTTAGTCACTGAAAACAAAGCAATAAATTGCTCAAGCCATATACATAATGTTTGAGGAATGTATTCTGCCTGGGTTCTATGGTATAAATGTCTGGGAAGAAAAATGGTTTACTTCCTATTTTTTGACTTTATCAGCAGATTAGAGGATGATTTGGATGATGAAGCATTTAGCACCACAATTTCTATTAAATCACAAGAATAGCATGAGATGCTAGAAGAAAGCCCCAAATACACACCCACATTAAAGACCAGTAAACATCCTTACTTTGGTAAGCGATAAGCGATGAAAAATCTATCAAAGACCATCAGGATAAACAGGTCACCTATCCTCTTTTCCAAGGTTCAGGATTCATCAGTCTGCAACTCCAAATTATGTTGCTGTGTTGCACTTGGCTGTTCCAGCTGCACTGTGCCCTTCACTTCCCCTCAACAAATGCTATCTATGTATGTGACATTCTACCCCTCTACGTGACACACTAACATTTCTAACTTGGATTTTACCAGCCCAGCATCCATTTCTTGTTTACACCAACCCCAGCCATGTTGGCATAGTTGATCTTAATCCACTCTCAGATGCTTGAACCTGCATGAGAAGACATAGAGAATTTAAACATCCAGTTCAATTAACACTTGTTTTAGTTGTGTCAGAACAAACAAAATCAGCAACCTGCACATCACACAGTGCAAGTGGGAGTCTCAGAAGAAAGCGTCTCTAGACTGTACTTGTTCATCCAAAAGGTAGATAGCTGCTTGCTGCACAGGCAGTGAATTAAGCGGTAATTGTGCTCCCCATCTGTCTTTCCGCTCTTTCCCCTCCTCCTGCAATTGGGGCCAGCACAGTCAATGAATTAAACTGTGAAACACACACCTCCCTGACCCCGAGGACAGAACTATCATAAGCACTGAATGGAACTGCTTGCAAATAGCACTTGTCATGCCCTCACTTTCCATTGGAAATCGAGTAATGACACAGGCAGTGTGTGGAAGCTCTTGCAAAGGTCACCGTTTTACACCAGCCAAATCGATTTCCTACAACAGTGACACTGAAACTGTTGAGGTGATTTCTTTTTCCTAAGACTTTGTTGTTTTTAATGTACATTGTGCATGTATTTTTTTGTCTTTTATTAAGAAAATAAATAAATGAAGATTCCAGTCAGAAATTTGTGTGGTTGGCAAGTTGTAAATCCAAGGTCCTTTGTTTGGACTTCCACTGCCCAGGATATAAAATGAAATGTCTGTTCAAACCCTCCAAGAAGCTACCACCTCAGGTCTCAGAGAAGGGAGGCTGAGCCCACGGTGGCCAAGAGCAGGGTCAGCAGAAGAGTGTGATTTCTGAGGGAAATTGCGAGGATTGGGTAAGTCGTAATTCTCACGCACAAATTGCTCACGCACTATCAAAGACTCAACTTGAGCCACCAGAGCATTCCCTGGTGTGCAAATAGGCAGTAGCTTCGTCTTGTTCTCTTCACAAAAATCTTCAGGAAAAATAAGGCTGGGTATCCGAAAGCCTGAATCATGTAGGTTCTACTTAGCTTTAATCTGCTTCTGGCTTGTACCATTTAAGTATTTGCAGATGAGTAAAATTAATTATTTGAATCCACTATCAATTAAATTCAAATGCTGATAGAGAGACAGAAAAGTGAGAGGGAAGTTCACAGAAGATATCAATATATATGTATAAAAATTAATGACCAAAACACATACTTCTTAGCATTTACAAAAATGAAGTTTGTCTTAAATTCAGTCTTTCTATATGTACTAATACAATATGTTTTCTGTGTTAGGGTTTGAACTAATCATCACCTTTGAGGGACATCAAGATGAAAGGCTTGCTAGGAACCATATTAGTCAAGTAAAGTAAAAAAAAAAAAAAGTATTTTAAAAGCATCAATTACCTATGCCAACAGCATTATTTGAAAACTCATGGAAAAAAAACATCTTGTTAACATTTTAAAGGTAGATTACAGTGACTAATTGAAATCCATTTCATGAAAAAGGTTTCACTTCCTTTTCTGAAACCTTTTTCTTTTTCTCTCCTCTTGTCTACAGTTCTTCTCCAGCTGAAAGGCTCCACTGAAAGGACCTTTCCTATTAAGGAGAGCACCTAAGAATACATTTAACTTTCGCAGAAGTTAATGGGATTTAAGCATGTGTTAGTGTTTTTCTGAACTACAGCCAAAAATTGAAAGCAGAGCTGTGAAGTTTCTGTTTTTCAGTAACTGCATGTGTTCAGGCCTCAATTTCACAGTCATATTATCTTATTTTCCTCATGAAAGCTACATTTTGGCTATTCTTCCAGTTACTGAGCATCTGGATGGGCAGAATTTGAGTAAGTTCTTAAAGAAAGCTGGGAAGGTAAGAATACAGGTGGAAGATAAGAATAAGATAGTAGTGTTTCCATTAACTGGAAAATAAGAAATGAGGTACTACCTGCCTGAACATTTTTGAAAATCTAGTCAGTTGTGCTGCAGGTTTTGGGGCAAAACTTTTAAATTCTGGCATAATTAAAAAGGAATGATTAGTTCTGTACTCCAAACTGCACAAGAATCTTTGTCTTGATTTCACTCCAACACCCTTGTCTAACAGGCTGAGCATCCCCGATTCTTGCTCCTCTCATGTGCCTTAGCCCCATACCTGCTGAACAGAACAGATATTGGTCTATGCCATGGAAGAGCAAAAATATATTAATAGAGCTAATGACTATAGGTGGAAACTCCACAAGTTGCTTGCTATCCCATGACAGTAACATGATTACAGACACTTTTCCTTGTTGTATTGTTTCTTTATCCACATTCCATGACCTGCATATTACCTTTGTCTGCCACAGAGTCGCACATCAATATTCACAGATATCGGTGAAGATTTGTTTTATTAATAGTCCTAGTAAATATTTGATGATTATATTTGTAGCAGGATTTGGCTCCTGATTAACTCACAGAGCAAGGTTGGAAATGTTTAATCTAGGAAATGGCCATATTTAAAGAATGCAAGAACAATTGCTCAAAAACTAATCATGCTTTAGGATGGAGTTCACTTGTTTCTGTGCCAACTTCCTTAATGTCTTCCATAACTGTGCCAGACAACCACGTTCCTTTTGAAATCAATGGTGATCTACTTAGTGAAGCCTTCATGTAATTCATTTTATCCTGAAGTACATAACTAAACCCGGGCAAATTAGTAGGACCCTAAAAAAAAGTCCATTTCATTCTAACATCACATCTTCTATGGAGATCATTGTGGTTCAAGTATTCAAATTTCTCTCTTCAAAACCTGCCCGCACCCAATTGTCTGTCAAAACTTCTTATTCAGATGTGAAGAAGTGCTCCTTTTCCTGTAAACTCATCTACTTTTTTGAACAGTTTTAGTTTGTTTAATGCAAGATATTTCATAGATCTACAAAATTTCAACTACAAAAACTCCAACACTACCAATATTTATCTGCAAATTGATTATAAAGGGAATCAAAGGTCATCAAGTCAGATGAAACTTTATGGATTTAGAGATAAATAGAGGAATCTTGGCTTTGGCCTCCTTATAAATGCCCCTGAATCTAAATGAGAAAATATCCTATAAAGTATCACAGAGAAGGGGTTGCAAGGAGATCAGTAAGATCCAGATGCATGTTGAATGACTCGGACTGAATTGCTTAAAGCACAACTTTATAATAACAAGGTGGGAACAGGAGAGAGTGTTTAGGGCTTGATTCTCAGTCGTGTATCAGGAACGGAAACAGTTCAGGATGTCAGTGAGAAAAGAAACCAGAAATGAAGAACTGCTTTTAAAATAATTCTACCAGAAAATTAATTATGGAATACAGCAATTGAAAGAAAATCATGTAACAAATATCATGAGGGAAATACACATATTTACATTTTATAAACAATAGGGAGAAAAGAAAAAGATTAATGCATTTTCCATAATTTTTAAGATGTTCAGTAGCACTAGTGGGTAGTAAGACTATCAGGCAAGACTAAATATCGCTGAAGTTTTAGATGTTCATTTGAAAGGAAATGATGAGTCTCTAGTATGAGTCTGAGCACAAGCACAGATTCAATATCAGAAGAACACTGCTTTTTCTATAGTCTTTCTTTGATTGCATGATTACTAAAATAAAGCTATCTGTATAGCAACTGGAGATGTTTAATTCGGCAGGCTAAAGCTAACCTTTAGCCTGGCATTTTATACCCTGTGGTTATTGAAAGCAAACTGATCTTGTCCTATGCTTGGTTCTAGCTGTGGAGGTGAAGAGTTCAGGGCTCCTGTCTGTGACTCTTTCCTTTGATTCCTTTTCCTTTCCTGGAAGAGGAATCATGACTTCCTTTGGTCTAACCTAGTCTACAAGCCTTAAACTTATAAAGCCTTAAAGTTTCAAAGTCTTTAAATTGTGGGGCATTTTCAGGTCTTCAAGAGTCAGACTGTAACTGGCAGCGCGGACTGCTCGTGCTCTATCTGACAGGACGGTTTGGGGCTGGCCACAGACATGGCTGACACCCATCTTTGGGGCGGAGGGGTGCTGGGCAGCCAGGAGGTGGAGGCAGCCACGCTTAGGGTGCTGCCCAGGAGAGCTCTTCCAGTGCCCGAGCAGTGGGTTGTCTGGAGAGGTCCCCAAAGCCAAACTGCGTCCACCTAAACCTGGAGGAGTCAGCAGCAGCACTAGGGCCTGGACAGGCTGCCCATGGGAACCTGCAAGGCCCGACTGGTGGCGCCCGGCACAACCCAGCTCAGAGGCCACGTCCATAAGGCTGGAGGCTGCACACACCGCCGCAGCTGTCGCAGCAGCAGCGACATCCTAAAGGACGTGCAAAGGGATCCTCACAGCAAGCACCATACACGGCTCTGACATGCTCTGTGCATCTGACTACAGCTGCTATTTTGCAAATGAGTAATTTTCTACCTTCTCTCCCTCCTTCCCGCAGTTGCAAATGCCAATTCTGAATCCTTACATCTTTTTTTCCAGGGACAGAGATTTTGCAAGAGTTTTGGCTGTTGGGCTGAATATTGCAGCAAGAGCATACTCCTTCTATTTCTGGTAGGGTTCTAGCTAGGTATACTTATTTCTCTGCCCTATACATGGCCAAGATCTGCCTTCTGTCATTTTGGAACTCAAGCATTGAATTTACTCATCTCTATTTTATTTACTTTTTATTTATATTGCACCTGTGAATTCTTCCTGTGCAAGAACATACCATGGTAAAGATAGAAAAAAAAATCAAGGCATACTATTCATATTATGCACACATAAATACATATATGCATATACATATAAATATATGCACATGTGCACAATAATGTACAACATATTATGTATAATACACATATTAAAAATCTCTTTTCATTTACAATGTGGTGATGAACTAAGGTCTTAAATCCATATAGGAGAGAATAAAGCAACCTTCCTTTTAAATATTAAGTGCAAACATTCCATTATCAGGCAATATTTAAAATTGTGATTTCCCCAAGAAAATTACTTTTTTCCTTTTCCTCATATTATCATTGCTATGTAAAAATAGCACACACGTTTTACATAAACATTGGAAGACACTTTTATTTCCCGGGAAAATATTAACATTTAACCCCTTGGATTGTGTTTGAAGAATTTTTGACCTTACAAAATACTTATTCTTGCATGCTGAGAATGCTGAGTATTTCTTTAATACTGTGCTCTTAGCAATAATATTGCTTTAGACATTCTCTCAAAGGTATCAAACAAATATTTATATTTTTTACTTAAAAGATATAATCAATTGCATGTGGAATCTTGTCAAGGGAAAAAAGGGTTTGGCTTGTTGTATATTTTGTATCTAAAATGGCAGATTAGGATTGTGGTAGATGAGGCCTTGAAGAAAAAGCTTATTTGTAAAAATTTGGGATCGCAGAAGCTTTAACATACTGCAGTGATATATTTTAAAATCTAAAAGTAGATATGAGAAATGAGTAGAAATTAATAGTCTTGATTTAAATCTAGTGCATCTTCTGGCACCTTTATTTTCCATATGCATCACTACTGTAAGCAGTATTTTTTATTTCATTGTAATAATCATTTTTACTGTAAAATGAATCAATCATTCTTCACCAAAATAAATTCTATTTTAACACAGGTACCTCCTCTCAAGAGGTGATATCCACCACCTTTTATTTAGAGTGTAGCAGATAGAGGAGCATAAGAAGATAATATCTTCATACCAGATCAATATTCAGCTGTCCCAGCACTTCATTTGCTAGCCTGAAATTGGCTTTCTTTCAGCCATAGAGGACATAAGAGTTTCTGAGGGTTGAATGAAATATTTGGAGAGCAAAGTAGGGGAACAGCATCTCAGCTGGGGGGACACATTCCCTGGAACAAAGTTGGAGGTAGCGCAATACCTGGCACAAGTCAGTGCACCAGCCACAATCAGCCCTGCTTATCTGCTCTCTTTCCTCTGATCTGCTCTTTTCTGCCAGGGAAGCTCCCATCTAATTTCACATACATTTACATACATTTCTCCATAGTGACTGAAAGAGAGTTCATGAGCTACCAGCTCTTTGCAGAGAGCACTGGTCTTCCTGCATTACAGTGGGCTTAAACCAAGCCTGCTCTTGTTATTTCTAATAAATATTTATACAGCAATGTAAATTTATATGGAACATTTACAAATATAGATCAAACATGCTCATTGTCACAAAAAACTTACAAACTAAATGTAAGCATTCCCACTGGGAAAATGATTATTAAACAGTGACAAGACAGTATAATATGTAAACAGCATCTTATTTAATGACAAATTACTTGTAAAAATGAACTTATAAAAGGGCTGATATATTTCTGTGACACGATTCCAATGCTCCAATGCTGTTATCAATGAAAATATTCACGAACTCACAGTCAGGACAGCAAACATACAATAATACACTTCTTCCTTTTCTTTGTGCCCCATTTGAATTAGCCATCTTAACAAATCGAAGATTGGACTAGGAGTTGAGATGAGACATACATAGGTTCAGAGGAGACATATGTTTGTAACATAAAGAGACAAGGACTAAACCTAACCTGATGTCTTCCCATTCCCACTCCTCCACAAGATATAGTTGATGATAAATGTATGTATGAATATGCAAGAAAATCATGTCCTGCTGATATCAACTATCAAAGCTGATTTACCTTGCATGGAAAGGCAGAACCGGGAAATTAATTATGAATCTCGGGGCGGGGGGGAAAAAAAGGGAAGAAAAAAAAAAAAAAAAGGAAAGGAAAAGGGAAAGTTCTTACCTTTGGTGTTTTGGTGTCCCTTAGAAACTCTCGTTTCTGTCTCCTGTAATTGCAGAAAACAGTTTTTTTTTCCTTTTCCTTACCACATGATCAATTTTTATTCTCATCTCATTTTCATGAACTGATCAAGTTAGTAATTTGATTCTCTAAAAACAGTCTGGTCAAGTTCTGCAGCAAGATCAGGAAATCTGCTAACATCCATTTACTGGCTCTGGAATAGGAGGTGTAGTCTGTATGGAGCAATTTGGTCCTTGTTTGCCTTGGTAGTCCAGCCAGGGGCCAGTTTACAAGGCTGAGGTTGAGTGAGGGCTTAAATTGCTCATTAACTTCCTTCAAAGGAGATTTAGTAGATTATGTGCTTTTTTTTTTTCTATTTCGTTTAGATTTGCTTTAATGATTTAGGGCGTATTTTTCTCCATGGGAACTGCGATTTCCCTGAAACTTTTATTTTATAACTGTAATTCCCCAAGTCCAGGGTGCTGGAGAGTCATCAAAATTCACCTCCAAGAGTAAAATAAATTCCAATCCGTAACTGTTGAGGGGGTTCAGCCATGAAAACCTATACGCTTTGACAGCTTTCGGTGCTTGAGAGATGCCAAATTTCATGTATAATTGAAGTTATAAAAGTATGCCACACAGCAGCAGCAACGTAATTATGGCAATATCATTTCTGGTTTGAAGATGTGCAGTGGAAAAGGATATGCAGGTTCATTTATGCATTCACTTGTGCATACCTGCACAGGCTTTGCTTGGTGAAGTTTGATTTTCTTCTTTCTTTTATGAGGCAGAAAATGCTTAAAAATAGAAAGCAGTGTAGAATATTTTTTCAGAAATCCTTGGCAATAGATGAGCACTGCCTGTTTAAAACGTGCCATCAAAAGGCAAGAACCTCTGGGCCTCTAGGGGCAGCTCCAGGCCACCATTTCGGCCCGCCTCGTCCTAGCCCTGCCTGGCCAAGCCCCTGCTCCTTCTGCCATTTTGGAGCCAGTTCCATCACCGCCTGATAATGGCTACGGGCCCCCTGTGACAGCGACCTGCGGGTGACCGTCAGCTGCAGCCTGTGCCCGACTGTTAGCCCCAGCCTCTGCCTGTCCCCGCAGTGGTGCCTGGGGCTGGAGCTGCCCTGACAGCACTCCCGTTCACTGGTCCCCACAGGCCTCACTCATAATTCTCACTTGTAAACTTAAAAAGATCACAGAAGTTTAACTTAGGGTGATATAAGCAAGTTCTGGTGCTTCGCTAGGACTCCTGCAAGGGTTTTGCAGTCTGAAAAGCCAGAAGGTAAAAGTGCTTTTTTTATCTCATTGAAGTTTCAAATCATTGAACTCTCAGCTTCTTCTGGCCAAAAAATACTGGGTGATGCTTGGATGTTTGCTCTCCTTCCCCAGCGTTAGCTGCCAGTAATCTTGATGACTCAAAGACCTGGGCAGAAAATATGTGGCAATGCTCACAGCTGCCACTGAACTGGTGTGAAACAATATGGATGGACCCTTGTAGCCAGTGCTTGACTGACAATGCAATGGAAAAGCAAAGATAACCAAACTGTACTAATATGACCAAGTTTTAAATGTTGAGGCACTGGTTTTGACTGATAATCACTTTACCTAGGCCTGGTCACTCATCTGTGTGTAAAAGACACTGAAGATTGATAACTTCAAGTAATAATGTTACTTCAATTCCTGGGTAAAATACTCATCACTTAACACTAATAAAAAGGAAGCATTATCTATTTGCCAGGGCTGTGCATTTAAATTTTGCTTTTTTTTTTTTAAAAAAAAAAGCTTTAATGTTTTTCTTTAGCTGTGAGCTTCTAAAGAGCAATCCAAATATTTAAGTGAAAAACAATCTTACCCTACAAAGACATGACTCCAGTTTTATGGATTAAATATTTATTTTATAAGGTGATTGTTTGACAGTAGGCAGTGTCCCGATGCAACATCTATAAAGATGATAATGTTCTGAAAACGCTGTATCCTCGAATATTGTGTTCAGTTTTGGGCCCCTCACTACAAGAAAGACGTTGAGGTGCTGGAGCGCATCCAAAGCAGGGCACCAAAGCTGGTGAAGGGGCTGGAGCACAGACTTTTATGAGAAGCAGCTGAGGGAGCTGGGGTTATTTAGTCTGGAGGAGGCTTACTGCTCTCTGCAACGACCTGAAAGGAAGCTGTAGTGAGGTGAGGGTCAGTCTCTTCTCCAAAATAACTACCAAAAATAGAGGAAATGGCCTCCAGTTGCATCAGAGAAGGTTCAGGTTATACATTAGGAAAAATTTCTACACAGAAGGAGTATTCAAGCATTGAAACAGGCAGCCCAGGGAAGTCACCATCCCTGGAAGCATTCAAGAAACGTGTAGATGAGACACTTAGGGACATGGTTAAGCAGCCATAGTGGTGATGGCTTTACAGTTTGGACTTAATGATCTTGAAAGTCTTTTCCAACCATAATGATTGTATGATTCTGTGATCATGAGGTTACAGTATCAACATAAGAGTTCACACTATACCTTATAGCCAAAAAGGAAAAAAAAAATAAAGCAAATAATAGATTTAATTCATATGCAATATGTTTTAAAGTGGAAAAAAACCCCTTACTATATTAAAAATACCTGTGTCTGATGGGCATCCTGATACAGCAGTATAGGAGACATCCCGATATAGGAGTATAGGAGTCCTAAAATAAAGGTTCATTTTCTCAGCAGTGGTTTGATGTTAATTCTCTCAATTTTTAATTTCTGAATAGAGACGGACAAAAGTATTCACCGTGACTGAACTATTTGGCAAGAACCTGAGATTTCCACTGATGCTCATGTTCCTTCTTATGAATGACTGATGCAAAAATATCAGTCCACAGATTTTTAGGAGGCCTTTCCAACTGCTCTTGTGTCGAGTGCTCAGGGTTTGCAGCTCCTACTATTGATGGCGTCAGTAGGTCAGCCCTGGGGAGACAGCCAAGCTCCTGGCATGCTGAGGGGACACCAGAATTGCTCTGAAACACCACCGAAAAGACTTACCTTTCTTCATTAGCTATACAAGTTCTCAATTTAAGCAGCCAAGCTGCATTTTAAAAGAATCAGTATTAAAAGTTCCTGTGGTCATTCATTCTGAAAATAAATACGCCACAGTTTTTCCAGGTAATTCTTTATGCCTAGGCATAGCGCCAAGCCTATACAGTGCCTATCTTCTACCTACCCCCTATTTCATTGCACAGGCTTAAATAAAACTTAGATATTGCATAGGTCTTCTTTTTAATTGTCTGCATAATTTCATGTTATATGAATATTTGAATGAAAATTTGTGCTGAAAGCTGATAATGCACAGGTGAAAGAGATTAAAAGTAAAACTGGGTAAAATGTGACACTTCGCAAAAGCTACTTATTTTTCAGTATTTGTTTTCATTTTGCTCAGAAGAAAAATTGACTGTTTTTAATATTTTCATAAAATAAAACATACCTGTGTTAAAATGTCTGATTCTGGTGACATAAAAATATCAGGTTATAGATTTTTTTTTCTCCATTAGGTCAGAAGCAATAAGACACTTTAAAACCAAAGAAGAAACTTCCACCTAAAATCTGTCTTCAATCCAATAGATCTCTACAACATTAAACTCAACAATTTAGCATATTTCTAGTATATTTAATTAATTTTTTCTAGTCACCCTTGCTTGCAAATATTAATGAAGTACATTGTCAAATTGTGATCAAACAAGGCTGGAAAACTTTCATTATTCTCTCAGCTCTACTGAAGCGATATTGATTACGACTACTGCTTCAATTTCAAGATCCTAAAAATAGAAAACAGTATTTAATAAAAGGGACATTGTTTCTATCTTGGATAACTCAACTCGCAGTTTCACAGTAGGTGGTTGAGAGGACCAAGAAGTGATGGCAGAGTATTGCAGTTTCCGCTTTAGAGGCTGGTCTGTGCCTTTGTATGACTTGAAAGGTTAGAGGGATTTTACATAGACTGGACCATAAATCACTCCAAATTAATGTTTTAAAATGCAGAGTGTATCTCTAAGTGTTTCGTTATAAGAGGTGTGGCTTGACATCAAGTTCTGGATTTAGCTTCTCATCCATCACAGCCTAATTAGGTTTCCAGAAAAAAAAAAGGATAATTATTCAATGTGATCTGCAAGGAAGCGACCATATAACTGCCATTAACCTATGCATCACACTAAGTAATTGTGCTAAAGTCCTACCAGTAATCCCAGCCTAGAAGTTTTCTTCACCTATTTCAATATAATGTGCAAAAGAAAAAGACTTTAGCCTTACACCACAATCATATAATATGAAGGTTACTATGTAACACAGCCATTGATCAGAGTAAGTGAGAAAAAAAGGGTCAATGTTTGTGTAACAGAGATTCCTTGTCAGAGTTTCACTTATGTTACTGGGCTACTCCCAGGGGACCCACAGTATCCTGTACAAATTATACTATATTTGAGTGATTTATTCCATTACTGGTAGTGTATTATTAAACACTTGCATGCTTTAATGATGCCAATATGTTAAGAATAATTTTAGTAATTTTGTGACAGAAATGAAAGAACATGTAACCAAAACCAAGAGTGAAAAAGTGTTTAGGCACCATCCAGTGTTGTTTAAAAATTCCTAGCTCAGGTATCGCGTGTTGCATTACCACAGCACCGCTTTCCAGCTCATAAACACTGTCCTGCATGTGCACCTCTGAAGCCAGCGTATCAACACTGCCTGCGGGATGCCTGGATCCCGCTGCTCTGCCTGCCCTAGGCAGGCCCTCTTTTATCAGGCATTTGCTATCTGAGCTCCGAGGGGCTCTCCAACCAAAGCCAGCTATGTGATGTATTCGTTTTTCAGCACACCTTTGCTTGACAGTGTGAGGATGCATTGAATGAGGGATAGAAGAAAGACACTGATTCTGTGTGAGGAATGCTGAGTGCGCATCATATTGATGAGAATGCACATAACTCTTATTCTCTAAGATCATAGTTGCGTTCCTTATTCTTAAGGGTTCTCAAAGACAGTGTTTATTTTTCCACGCCTCTGAAAAAGCATTTTCTGTTCACTGGCTGTCTGGCAGCAACTGGAGTAGTTGGCAGAGGCTTCCTTGTGAGTGCACACAGGACCAAGACATAATCCTGTCCTTAACAATGTACTAATGAATGATAAATTCTTTCAAAAGCAGAGAAGGGAGAATGGCAGTATTAATAATCTTTAAGCTCTGTTACTGCAAATGGTAACTCTCCATTCTTAATTATGTAAGTTAAAATCATGCTACATCAGAAAAGCCTTTTACCCAAATCCCTAAGTCAGTCAGTTGCTTGCTATGAGCAGAGTAGGATGAATGCTGCCAGCAATGCCAACCATGATATATATACACATATACACATATATATATATATACATATACACATATATATATATAGCAAAAACATCAGTTCTGAACTCAGTTTTACTGATGTTCACAACTCCTTTCACTTGCTTCATAGTAACACTCAGATCAATATTTTGGCTTGGAAAAATATTTACATAGTCAGTTTGAGTTATAAAATTTCATATCTGTGAAAAAATGGCAAACCATCATATTATACACTACATATAAATATTATATATTAAATATGTGCTACATGTAAATATGCTACATTGTTTTCATACACCTCATATGATTAATAAAAATAAAATTACAAAAATACCGTCTTAAAATCCACAGCTGCTTATGGACACTGCGTAAATTTTTAAAGAGTACATTTGTCTACTGAACAGGTCACTGCATATCCACATGCAAGCTATAGGTAGAGCTGCAAGAGAATGTGGAGCAGGGAGAAGGCCGTCTTACATCACTCAGCAGAGAATCTTGCACTTATTAAGAGCCCTTAGAACATTTATTGAGGAAAAAACCATCCTCAGCAAGGCTCATTAACTCAGCCACAGTGCTGTGCTGGCAGCTGGCACACAGCTGGCTACTTCGGAGCATGAGCAGAACGAATGTTTGTCTATCTACAAAAGGATGCACCGATATAACAACTTATCTCTCCCAAAAAAACCTTTGAAGGAGATAGAAGCCGTGCTCACAAGTCCAGGTTTGGGTGGAAACACTCTTCTGGGTTCCATAGGAATGTGGAATTTGCTTGTCTGGAAGAGAATCAGTGTCCCTGTAACTCAGCCTGGCGGAGATGCTTCAGAGGAAGACACAAGAATTGCATCCTAGATCTAGTCAAATAATCACCCCAAGGGAAGTGTTAAGAGTTGGCAGCATCCTGCATCATGAAGTTTAGTAGGGTTTAGCAGTCCTCATGATATAAAATGGGAAACAGTAGCTTCCGATCTATTTTCTTGTTTTTAATGAGAGTTATTTTAATGTCCTTCATCATCCTCATAAATTTTCTCTTCTGTTCCCAAGGCTATCCTCAAACCCTGCAATATTCTTTGTCAGATGGAGAGACAAGCATTCCAGTGACTATTCTAGATCAGGCCAAATAGTATTGTACATTATGACATTATGTTATTTCCCAGTATGGCTCTCCATTAAATTCTCTAAACATCCCAACAAAATCGCTAGCTTTTCTGAACAGGTACATTAAGAAGGTACCTACAGTTCACAATAGTCCTCAGGTTTGTCACCCAAGTTGATAATTAATAGCTCATCAGTAAAGGAATTGTGTAAAAAGTAATTGTATTTTTAAAAAGGGAAATCTTAAAATACATACAATAAAAAAAAACTAGAAAAGAACAAAAGAAGAAGAACTTGAAGGAAGAAAAAAATCCCACTTTATTAATAGAGGTGACAATTTTTAGAGATCTGGCTAACAGTAAACAAGTAAGTTGTCACTGAAGGAGTCTTACTGGGATACTACTTATCTAACAGGACATTTCAAGTGTGGCTGCAGAAAAGCTTTCAAAACAAGCTTTTACAGAGGCTAACAGGGAAATTGCAAAAATCACTGCACATTTTCTTGATCTTTAATTCAACCATATGAGAGAACACTGTCGTTTGGGTCAAAATATAAGGATGCCCTACTGTTTTTATTACTTATTTCAAAATCAACATCAGTTTGTGGAGACTCAAAGAGTACTTTCTCCATCTAGCTCCAATACGTCATAAACCAAAAGAAACACATTAACAAATGGGATTTTACATTCCCGTCCTCATTCTGCAACGTGTCACAGTGAGGTGCATTTACTTCTGTGCGGTCTGGATCACACTCTTATGAAGCCTTTTTATCTTGGTCTTCTTTTCCAAAATGCAGCTTCATATGGTCTGAACAGGTGCTGTATGGCTTCTGCATCCAGAAGAGCAAGGATCTCCTTCCAAATCAGTAGCGTTACCAAGCCTCCCAGCCCAGTCCTGAGAGGGACCCCCCAGAATTAGAATGCCAAAGGTTTTATACCCTGAAAAGAGCCATTCACTCTACAAAGGCATGAATCTCTGCACAGCTTTCTCAATACTTTTCATAAAATTTATGTTTGCTTTGGACAAACACATTTTACGGAAAAATGGTAAAATGTGTAGCAGCTACAAAGCTTGCAGTGGTAAAGAATTAAGTTATTGGTAGCCCTGGAGTGCTAATGAGGTAAAAATGTGCTGAATACTTGGTTGAAATGCACATGTTCTGCTTTCTACAGATGCACAATGCTAATTTGCTTTTTGGGCAAACTGTGCGACGTTTGCATAATTTTAACATCCTAAAATCTGCAAACATTGGGAAAATCCATGTTTTCCTGTGCCTGTAGCATTAAGCCATTGAAAGCCTAACAGTCAATACAAGCTCTCAGATCCAGGAGAAAAACCCTACTGGAGCCCTGCATTAGCTAAATTACAGGATCAAAGGCTCCAGGTAGACTAATCCGAGTCTTTGTCAATCTCGCTGTCTGCATAACCAGAACTATTTTTTTTCTAACCCAATAATACTTTAAAATTGGCAATTACTAATGATCCGTCTACTTGGAAGATATTACTATAAGCTTATCTGATAAATACAGTACTCAAGATAAACATTATCTTGAAAGCAAGTTGTGGAGTAATTTCTACTTTCTAATTTGCTTTAGCAATAATTGACTGCAAAGCAGCCTATAAATCTTTAAAATAAAAGCATGATTTTTGTTGCTTCATCTTTTTATCATTTTTCAAGGTAAATGCTTCCGTCCATGCCAAAATAATCTAAAATGAACGCAATCAGGAGATGAAGATACCTCTTCAGGGATCACTATAGCCAAGGGGTCTGCTGGATGAGAGGATGCACAAGGAATACAATATAAAATAATGCTGAGGAAGTATGTGTACACCTCACTGAAACACAGAGCACTGCATGAATGACTACAGAGGAGTGTCAGTAGAGAATAATTACTAACTAGTACTCATAGTTCAGTTCACAATCTTACAATCTTATTTAGATTATTGTGGAATATTCAGACAAGGGTACTTGGCTATGGAGTGACTACATTTTGTTTTAGAATGTATCCTGCAAAACAAGAGTTTAGTAGATACATGAGAGAGAGCTTATGCCCATAGAAGACTGTGTGAATTCTCTGTTTTTCCTGGTATGGTATTTTTGCACAAACATGTAACTAAATTGTAATTGGTAGTCAACAGAGGCCATGGCCTCAAAAAGGTCAGAAAGAAACACAGCGACAGAAGAAGAGAGAATAACTTTCTGTATGGAACATGGCAGAACAGGGTAAACAGTCAAAACAGCAACAAGAAAAACAAGAGCATGAATCAAAGACTGCACTTGGCAAAAACTAATTTGGCAGTATTAAAAATGCAAATGTAATATACATCTTGACATCACAGAAGCATCTTTCTGGAGAAGTAACAATGACCTTCCAGCCCTTCCACACAAGTTTGAGTATTCACATTGCACAAAAGGAACAACTTCCTCAGTTGAGAGAATAGGTTGCCTTGAACTGTGGTACTTTTTGACTTTACAGGTGCACTTGAAAGAACTATGGAGATAAAATGTTTGAATAATGCACATAATTTGTTTGAGCCAAGGTATAGTGTGTTAGTAGTGCACAGAAAGTAGGCCAAGCTAGAAGCATCACCCTATATTGCAAACATCGGAAATACCAGGAGTAAACGATAACACTGAGGAGGTTTGAGACAGATTGTGGGGACTAAACACAAATAAAATGAATAAAAATTTTAAACTAATAGCAATTAGTATTGCAGTTTCTAGAAAGGACAACTCTCAGCTCCTTTCCTGAAAGATTTTAAGCTAGATATCCCAACAATAAGGCTGCCCAAGTGTGAAGATACATCTGGCACACTGCACTGTTCCCTTAGTGAGCATCTCTGGAGCATGTGCATCATTTATAGTTCAAACACCGATGATCTCAAACACCTATCTGCAACTTCATACCACAAATACTGCTCTGCTTTGATGCTTTAGGAATTCTCACCAACACTAACAATTATAGCAATTTTTGAATCAGAGTGTATCTTCTGATTACGAGGAAATTATACCCTTATGAAAAGTAATATATTTTTAGTATACTTGGCACACTTTTTGTACAGCTAAGTATCTGTAGAACACTTGAATTATACCAAGTATACTCATTTTTCATAACTGTAGAGTGACACATTATAAAACAAATGATTATAATTGGAGATTTTCTTGAAGCTATCAAAGGGCTTTATTCAAAAAGGAGTAAGTTCTTCCTAGTACCCTCAGACTCCATTAGTGGTTAGTGGAAGCTGAGGACACTCAGCTGAGGGAAGTTCCCATGTAAGATCCGATCCTACAGCTGTGCTACGATGCAATTCCTTTGATTGCTCCTACTAATTTGCATGCTACATCCATTATTTGTGCATGATGTTAATTTACACTAGAATATCCCACCATGCTACCAACCACATAGATTTGCTGTACATTGCTTTTCAGTTTGAGATGCCTTGGGAATAGAACTTGCTGTTTGCCCTAAGCCACACACTACAGAGTGTATTTGGCAGCTCTCCTAACATATAGGGGGTCCTGAACACAGGTTTGGTGATTCCAGCAAAAAGGATGATGGTGGTGATCGCTGACAATGAAAGGATTTCATACAAATTTATACAAATGACATACGCTGGCCTTCATACAAATTATGTAAGTTACATATGAGTAGGAATATAGCAAGATTTAAAAAGGATTTATAGTAATGATATGACTAACATTAGTAAATATTAGAAGTTTTGAAAGAAATATTAAGCAAAGCAGTTCAGAGTTCATAACAATCTCTCTTTGGGATTACAACAAAAAACTAATCCCACATTTGTTTACTGCAGGATTTCTTGCACATCTCTTTCAAGCATATGATGCTGGAGATACTTAGGGATGAAATGAGTCCTGGCGATGATGTGTGTGACACCTTCCAAGTTCTTACACTGGCCATTGACCTCTTGATTCCAAGTTTGTTACTTTCTTCAACTCTCCTTCGTATCTGAAGAAGTGTTCATTACTGACACTTAAAGAAAGCTGGTTTAAGTCATACAAAAGGACACATTTGAGCTGAAGACAACTCAGCTATTCCAAATTGGTTTAAGTCCTTATATCTTGTTAACCCAAAGCATTGTGCTGGAGGACTGGAAGAAAGCCAGTGTCACGCCAGTCTTCAAAAAAGGCAAGAAGGAGGACCCAGGAAACTACAGGCCAGTGAACCTCACCTCTATCCCCGGAAAAGTGATGGAACAGCTCATACTGGCCATTGTCTCCAAGCACATGGAGGACAAGACAGTGCTCAAGAGTAGTCAGCATGGATTCACCAAGGGGAAATCTTGCTTGACTAACCTGATAGCCTTCTATGATGGAATGACCGGCTGGATAGATGAGGGGAGAGCGGTGGATGTCGTCTATCTCGACTTCACCAAGGCTTTTGACGTTGTCCCTCACAACATCCTCCTGGGCAAGCTCTGGAAGTGTGGATTAGATGTGTGCACAGTGAGGTGGATTAGGAATTGGCTGGATGGCAGAGCTCAGAGGGTGGTGATCAGCGGTGCAGAGTCTAGTTGGAGGCCTGTGGTTAGCAGTGTCCTCCAGAGGTCAGCCCTCAGTCCAGTTCTCTTCAATTTATTCATCAATGACCTGGATGAAGGCACAGAGTGCTCCCTCAGCAAGTTTGCTGATGATACCAAACTGGGAGGAGTAGCCGATACCCCAGAGGGCTGCACTGCCATCCAAAGGGACCTGGACAGACTGGAAAACTGGGCGGTGAAAAACCTCATGAAATTCAACAAGGCCAAGTGCAAGGTCCTGCCCCTGGGGAGGAATAACCCCAGACACCAGTACAGGCTGGGGACTGACCTTCTGGAGAGCAGCTCTGCAGAGAAAGACCTGGGTGTCATGGTGGATGACAAGTTGACCATGAGGCAGCAGTGTGCCCTCGTGGCCAAAAAGGCCAATGGCATCCTGGAGTGCGTTAAGAGTGTCTCAAGCAGGTCGAGAGAGGTGATCCTGTCCCTCTACTCAGCCCTGGTGAGGCTGCATCTGGAGCATTGTGTCCAGTTCTGGGCTCCACAGAGAGAGTCCAGCGCAGGGCTACAAGGATGATCAGGGGCCTGGGACATCTGCCCTATGAGGAGAGGCTGAGGGAGCTGGGCCTGTTCAGCCTGGAGAGGGGAAGGCTGAGAGGGGATCTAATCAGTGTATATAAATACCTCAAGGGAGGCAGTGAGGAGGTTGGTGCTGGCCTCTTCTCAGTGGTGGCCACTGACAGAACTAGAGGAAACAGCCACAAACTAAAGCATCAAAAGTTCCACAGGAACTTAAGGAAAAATTTCTTAACAGTGAGGGTGACAGCGTGCTGGAACAGACTGCCCAGAGAAGTTGTGGAGTCTCCTTCTCTGGAGATCTTCAAAACCCGCTTGGATGCACTCCTGTTGCCACATGCTCTAGGTGACCCTGCGTGTGCAGCAGAGTTTGGACTAGATGACCTCTAGAGGTCCCTTCCAACCTTAAGCTTCTATGATGCTCTATAACTATGATTTAAGTTCACAATATTTATAGGTCTAATTCCTAAACTCAGATCTGCCATGGATGGCCTTGAAACACACTGCTGTATGCAGCATATGTATTTTTATGTTATGTCATGCTACCAGGCAAACTTTCACAGAACATTACCACTTTTTCAAGATATGAGCATAGAAGTTGTTTTTAAAATTCGAAAGAATAATTTTATTAAAATTTACTCTTTCTCCTTCTCTCTGCATTTTTTTTTCCACATAGGCAGTCCTGGCAAGCCATTGGAGACAGTTTTTTAAAATCACAATACTAATGTTCACATCAGTCCCACCAAACTCTTCCACAAAGAAAATTCTACAAGCACTTTTTAACAGAGTTAGTAAGAAATTAATAGGAGAAAATGTACATTGGGAGCAACTGGCTTTACCACTGTTCTCTGTTTTAGCATGCTCGTGCCCAGCTGATTGACTTGAGTTGTCAAATCCAAATGTATATATTGAGACAGACATTTTGCCACACTCTGTAGAGTGTCAGCGAGAAAATCGCTGCTGCTTGTGTCATATCATCATCCATCCTGGGGCCTGCAGAGAAGTCGTCAACAAAGCTGGCTGATGAAGGAGCTCCAGCACCGCGCAGCAGAGCAAATACAAGGCCTTTTGCTGCTGATTTCTCCTCGTGATGTGCACTGCTGTGCTCATCAGCCAGCCTGGGAGCCCGGGAGCTTGGGGATTAGATCTGGTGTGTTTGAAAGTGCCATACTTCCCACTTTGGGATTTTGAGCGATCGCACAATAAGCTTTTGTCACGAATAGCTCCTTTCCAAATGTCAACTAGGGAAGACAGCTTGGCTTTTCTGTAATTGAGTAACTGAAATAATTTTCATAAATCAAGAAAAACAGCTACTAGGATTTGTCTATTTCCTTTCATCAGATTCTTCAGCACTACTCTTTTTCTAGGGCCTAAGTCCAAGTAATTTTCTGTATACACTTAATGCATTTTATGAATTTTAGACGTGCTGGTAACTCCCATATTCTTTGCAATACTTTTTCCATTATGATGATTATGTTACAGTAATATAAAGATCTTCGTACTCAACATTTTCCTTGCATTTGCTGAAGAAAAAATAAAAACATATGAGTTGGATACATAACTCCATATATTAGTAGTATAATTTAATATCTCCTGCTTGTTTTACAGACTTAGATGCTGCCTATATTTAAGCCATTGAACAAGCTTGTTTTCCTTATCACTTTACTGCTACAAAGCCAGCAACAATGGTGACTACATGGTGGATTCTCTGGATCACCCCAAGATTTTGATCTTCTCCTAAATACAGTTCATGTGAGATTTTTAGTAGCACCACATAGAAAAGGAATCATTTTTGTCCATGGAAAAAACACATGCAAGCCTTGAAATGTTTTGTGGTCAGTTCTGATTTTGAACTTACTAGGAATCCACATATATCTCTGATCTTCTTGTACACCCACGTTTTCTGATCTTGTTTGCTTTCTTTGCACAACATTAGTTTTGGAGGTCAAAAACCACCTGTACCTCTATGAGTCTTCAATCTTTGTCACTGAAGTAGTGTATCACTAAACTTTGTTGATGCCTTCTGAAATAGCAGTAGACTTGGATACATCATGAAATGCCAGTACTGTGTGTAAGATGAACAAACACTTTAAGCCCTTGAAAGCACGTTCCTTTATCACTTACCAGTTCAGAATTGCTTTTAAGCAACTTGTGAGCACCTTGAACCTGTGAAGTAAAGTATAGCTCCAGAAATCCATCAAGTATCAAATCTGATTAACGAACAGTATATAGTTAGTTGCCTCCCAGTTCTGTTATCTGAATTCAAACTTACATCTCAGTCAAATACCCTAACTAGTGCATTTGATTATTTGCTGCAGTTCATGTAGTTATATTGTATAGTTTTGTCTAAAAAGTTGTCTTCAGACAAGCACAGGGTCAGTTCTTTAACGCGTCTGAAGCTCTTCACAAAGATTTGACCTGGTATGAACAGTTTGCTATATGCTAAATAACTCAGAATAGCTCCAAGAAAAGGTAAAGCTGTCATTTATAAGGCACGTTTATAATGAGAATAGAGCTTTGGGGTACACCAAAAATCTAAAACTGCCCTATTACCGAATAGTCCCTGGACCACTTCAGTACAGATGAAGGTTTGATATCCTTAAAATTTCAGAACAAATCCTGTCGCAGAAATAACCATGTGCTTCCTCATATCTTTAGCATGCCTGTCCAGGTAACCAATGTTTTCAGGAAGCATCTGTAGTTTCCTTTTTTTTTTTTTTTTTTTACTTCTTCTGCACCTTCTTGACTGGGTACTTTGCATTTTTATTAGCTCTGAAAGTCATGTCAATTGCATTGTGTGCCTCAGAGACAGCTCCGGCATTAACTTCAGCTCACCAACATATATTTTATTTAAAGTTACAACTGTTGTACAGTTTCTGATATGCACTTTTTAATGACTCTAAGGCACTTTGTTCTGACAATACCTCCCCCTCCTCAAAAAAGATCTCAGGCTTGCAAGTTGGATAATGTGCTATATTCCCTTTGACAGTAAATGTTATTGGTTTGTTTCCAGGAATATCATAGCTGCTCTCATCTCTTTACTTTTCAAAATCTATAAATATCTTTGTATAAAACAGAACACAAATTTACGCAGCAGAAAGTCAGGTTTCTTTAGTGTAAGGCAATATACTTGTTGCTTCTTGTAAGTTATTCCATGCATTTGTCAAGCTGAAGGACCTTTGAAGAGAGATGGTTTGGAGATCACATTTCCTCTTTTTTTTTTCCCCTTACTCTTCTTTTATATTTTTGTACCACTTCAGAATGAATCAACTGTGATACCATATGCTGCAACAATTGCTGAGAATGACACCAGTAATACATTCTTCCAGAACTCAACAAAAAACAATGCCGTTAAATTAAGGAAATTGTGTTCTCCCTAAATCTCCCTGCTCCCTGCACATTGTGTAGCTTTATTTCTATGTAGGCTCTTCCCAGCCTTCCTTTCACCAGGACAAGCTTCTTGCTACCAATGGAAAGAAACAGCAATATCCTTTGGCTACTGCTGGAATAATGGAAGGTGGCAGGATCCTCCTCCTATGGCAGCACCATATCCATCCATCTCCATCAGTGACTGCCAGGAAGCACTGAGTTTGGCCTTGACACTTGGCATCTAATTGAAAGACCATAGGAAGTTTTTCCACATGTTCACCAGGAGCCACTAAAAACAGGGTCCCAGACGGAAAATAATATATATTTTTAAAATAGTGCCAAATACACTAAACACTTATTTGTAGCAGAAGACAATCTTGCTACTTTAAAAGCATGTGTGAATTTTTATTTTATCACAGCCTATGATTTATCTGCTTTTCAGAGCAGAAGAGATACTTGCTCATTTCTCTGTGCAGATGGGTCAGGTTACTGGAATTGTCAAGATAAATTCTCACTCTTTATTTGAGAATAACTGGATATGGATATCATCTGCCTGAACAAAATGGACCTCTGATTATGCCATAAGTACTGAGGATATGTTGCATTTCTAATAGGTTTTTATTCCCATTACTTAACATGTTGCTTGGTTACCTCATCAAACTTGTCAGCAGTGAGTAATATATATATATATACATGTACATAAAAAGGCTAACTCTTCTGGAATTGAAGTGGGAGATTTTTTTTCTAAAGCACTGATTTCTAAAATTTTAATTCAAAATTAAATTTAATTTAATTCTAAATTTAATTTAATTTAATTTTAAATTTAATTCAAAATTTAATTCAAAATGAAGTTGCTATGTTCACAGCCCGGATAAGAAAAAGTATGGTTGTATGGGCAGATCCCAAACGGTTCTGGGATGCCTTGCATAGGAGCGTCCTGGTGCATCTTGAGATATAACCAAAGTCAGTCCGTATTTTCCAAAGTTTCCAGAACACAGTCTGAGATCCCCTTGTGCAAATGGCCTACGGCTACGGCGTCAAATCTCGGGAGCTGCCGGAGCACGGTGTAAGGAGGCTGGTCTTTTGGAAAACAGGAGCACGTTGCACAGGATCAAGCACTTTCCGAGGCGTCGCACACCAGGCGTACATCATGACGCCGAGGTGCTCCTGAGGCCCGTGCAGCCCCCAGGAGTGGCCGCATCCCTGGAAGACGAGGTGCATCCAGGCGGCTTGAGCAGAGCACCAGAGGTGGCCGCGCTTCCAGCGCCCTTCTCCTGAGACGCGGCACGCAGGAGGGCGGCATCACATCTGCGGTACTTCCCGCGACAGGTCCGCATCGCAGCCGCTGTTTGGGGCTGCAGCAACGAAAAGAAATAACAATAAAAACAGAAAAAAAAAAAGGAGATAATTAGTGAAAGGAAGGAAGCGCAGAGAAGGCACCGCCAGGAGGCGAGGCAGGAGGTTGCGCTCCCGCAGAACGCCCGCTCCGCGCG
The DNA here is from genome assembly GCF_059628265.1 of Tinamus guttatus. Taxonomy (NCBI): domain Eukaryota; kingdom Metazoa; phylum Chordata; class Aves; order Tinamiformes; family Tinamidae; genus Tinamus; species Tinamus guttatus. The sequence goes on along the minus strand of NW_028288990.1, from coordinate 1,717,204 downwards.
AGCTCCGCAGCCGCGACAGGCGGCAGCGCGGTGGCCGCCCCGGGCCCCGCCGCTCCCCGCTCCGCCCCGCGCTCCGCTCCGCGCCTTCCGCCCCCCGGCGCGGCGGCGGCCCCGCGGCGCCCCTCCGGGCGGCGGCGCGACTCGGCGCTGCAGGGGCCGCCCCCTGGCGGTGCGGGGGCGGTACCCGGGGGGCTCCGCAGCGCGCGCGGCTCCGCCCTCCGCGGGCAGACGGGCAGCGCCGGCGTCACGTGAGCCGCGCCCCCCCCAACTCCGCCCCCCCCGCGCCCGCCCGTCTCCCGGCGGCTGCCGCCCTAGCCCCGGCGCCGCGGCCCCGGCAGCAGCGCCCGCCCGCCCGCCGGCTCCGCGGCGCAGCCCCGCGCCAGGAGCCCGCGCAGGTGAGCGCAGAGGCGGGGAGGGCACAATGGGTCGTGGCGAGCGGGTGTCGCGATGGTCGCGCGCGCTGCCGCGCCCGGGCAGGGGCTGCTGCGCGGCCATCTGAGACGCCTCCCGTCGGGATGCAGCGGGAAGAGGCAGCCGCGCTGCGCCGGGAGCGGCCGGCTCTCCGGCTGGGGGTGCGCGGGTGCAGGGGATGCGCGGAGCGAGGGTTGCATCGTGGGCGCATGGAAATAAATCCATCTGCAGGGCGGCGGGGGCTGCAGAAGCGATCGCTGCAGCCGCTCAAGGGAGAATTCCGTTCTAGAAATTACGTGGGGCCGAAAGGAGGAAGATTAACGATGCTGCTAAGTGCGCTCCTGCATGGGAGCGCTTCTCCTTTTGGCCGCGCCAAGGCTGTTTTCCAGGTGCTTTTGTTGCACCCTGCGATGGGCAAACTCGCCCGGTCTTCCCCGCTCCCGGGGACAATGAAGGCGCCGGGATTCGCGCAATACGGAGCGAGCTGAGCTGGCGCTCAGGAAGGATTTATTGACCTATGGGTGTCTCTCTCCCCCTTTCTGCAGTTTGCAGAGGCTCAACTGGGGCACCTGTGACATAATTCCTAAAGGATAAAATGGTTGTGGGGGTGTAGAGGGGGCAGCATTTTAATTCGCTGATGAGGCATGGAGTGCCCTGGCCGCGCGTGCATCGGTTCCTGCATATTACTTGCTGCATGCATACATATATGCATACACGTATATACATAGCTGGGAGGGGTCTCTGTTGTTTAAGAGCCCATATCATATATATATATACATATATATATACACACACACATATATATACACGTTAATAAATAGTCCCCTTTGAAGAAACGAAGCTGTCTGTGCGGTTTGGAAATGACTAGACAAGACCGTGCTGTTTACTGACAGTGTGTGAATTATAGCGGCTGTAATAAATGGGCAAGCCTTTTTTTTTTTTCCCTCTCTCTCTCTTTCTTTTTCCTTCTTCCGCATTTCTGTCCTTTTCCTTGGTCTTTTTTTTTTCTCTCTTCTTTCTGCTCGTCTTCCCTCCACCCACCTCTCCCCTCTCCCTTTCTGCCTCTCCTTCCCCCCTGTTTTCCTCCCTTTTCCTTTCTTTTCCTTCCCGCGCCCCGGCCGTCGTTGCGGTGCGCGGGCACACGGAGGGCGCCGCGGGCGGGGACGCTCAGAGCTGGGATCCCCCCGCGCGGCCGCTCCGCGCGGACACCTGTAGGGATGGCTCTGCGCGGGCGCGCGCAGCGCCCCCCGCGCACCCGCCTCCCGCTCCCTCTGCTTCCCCCACGCGCGCTCCCGCCCAGCCGTGCCGGGCGCGCGCGGCCGCTCCTGCATCCCCGCCCCGCGCGCCCCTGCCCACGCGTGCCCGCGCCCCTGCATCCCTCCCACCCGTGGCGAGGCAGGGCTGGCGGCGGGGATCGCCCGTGTCCCCCCGGGCAGGGCAGGGCCTTCCTCCTCCTCCTCCTGTAGCTGCTCCTCCAGGCGCGCCGCTCCGGAGCTGTTTCGAGTGCTGAAGCGCGGCCCGGCGCCGCAAGGAGCGTCACCCCTGGCTGCGGCTCAAAAAAAAAAACCGCACAAATAAATACATAGAATAAGCGCAAAGCCACACGCTGGAGCCAGAGCAAAGGGCGCAGCGGTGTCGGGGAGGAGCTGCCGGGCCCCACGGGCGGGTGGGCGGCTGTCTCGCTCCTGCTCCCGGGGCTTTTCCTGCAGGAGCTGCTGGGAATGTCTCCCCTAGGCGCCGGCACTGGCAAGAAGGGGCGAGCAAGGCAGGTCCCGGGGGCGTCTGGCTGCCCCACAGTGATGCCTGATGCACTCCGACGGTGTCTGGGCATCGCCTGCCTCTGCTTACAGAGCTTGGGGTTTCTCCCTGCCTCCCTTTTGTTGCTCTTGCCCGCCTTGCCTGCGAGAAATAATAAAAATAAACGTGTTAACATTTGGAGGAAGGGAATTAAATATAAAGAGGGAGTGGGAAGTGACTTAGCAATCGATAAAAAGCCAAACATGGCAGGTGCAGGTGGCCGAGGTGTCTGCCTGGGAGCAGGTTTTGCCCTGCAGGCAGGTCTCTGTCCCCTCTCCCATGCAGCCCGGTGAAGGGTTCGGCAGCCGCGCTCTTCAGCCTCGCTGCTGCTGGCAAATGGGGAGTTGAAGGGGAAGTGGCGCGAGGGAGGTGTCAGCTCCTTCATCAGAAGATATCTGCTGATCCACACCTTCCAGAAAAGGTATAAGGATGCCGGGGAAGGCAGGGGGAGAGGAGAGCCTTGAAGCTGCACTGAAATGCTTTAGTTGCAGAGACCTCTTCAGAGGAACAGGGTGAACTGTGGTGCACGTATTGTTTTTAAATGGAGAGTTGACGAAGGGCAGTTAGGTGTCCATGCCTGCGGTACTGCGCCGCATTTTGGAGCACTAACACCTGGGATCAGCTGCTCTGCATTGTGAATAATGTGAGCACTGGCACTGGCTTGAGTTGGATTTTCCTGGCCATTCAGCAGCAAAAGAAACCAGGTGGCAGCGAAAAATGCAGTTTGAAATTTTCTAAAAGCCTCTAAAAAACCGTTGCAATTCTCCCTCACCCCACAGTAGTAAAGCAGGGGTTGTGGCATCAACAGCTGCGCCTGCCAGTCCTTGGTGTGAGCTCAGTCCACTTTATGTGTTTCTTAGCCATATTAGAAAGAACTAGAACCAGTATCAGTGGCATTAACAAGACCCTGTAGTTATACTGGCTCTGATATTTCCATAAATAAAATGAAATAAAGTGCAGGATGAACAGCATCTGTTCAGGGCCCTTTTTTTTAACATCAGTCCTATAATAAAATAGACTACTAAAATATTTGAAAGTTTTGGAAGGGTAGTAGTAGTTTATGTATAGATTATACCATAAAAATGTAATCTAGTGTAAGCATATGCATTAAGATTTAAGTTCAGCACCTCAGGATATTATGATTCCTCAGTAGCTCCAGTATTACAGCAGCAGTTTATTTGCCTGATGTCGACCTATGATTCAAGTGACAGATTAATCATAAGCACACACGATCGATCAGTTTTACGTGTTGACGTTTTATCGATTGCGATGCCTTATTGCTTTGTTTCGATTCCTTGCAGATTAGGAACAAAAGCAGCAGAGGAGGATCTCAGCCCCTGGATTTCTGCTCTGGCCCTTCTGCAAGCAGACAGAAGAGGAGCTGTCAGGCTTTGCATGTCAAGTAGCCACTCAGCTGTTTGACAGCTTCTGGGTTTCAACCCCATTGGGATCGAGGCCGCTCAGGAAACCTTGAGCGATGAGTCCTGTCATCTGCTGATGCTGCTCTAGCACCATGGCAGGCTGTCCATGAGCTGACAGGGGGATCTGTCCGTGCCAGGAAGGCTGCACTGGGATTGGCACTTGGCTTCCTACCGAACTATGGCTGGGATGTGAAGCCCGCGCGGCCACGCGCACTTGGATATTGCTACAGTCTTGCTCCCTTGTGGATCTTCGCTTCTGAGAGCTCCGTGTCCCCCCACTGTCGCCTGCACAGGTGATGCGGACTCTCGCCCCTGTGGCCACCAACTCGTGGGCCGCACAGTGAAGCCATCCACCGGCGCCTTCGTGTTGCAGGTGGCAGGGCCTGGGCAGTGCAGAGCAGCAGAGCGCGTGCGGGCAGCGCCCGGCAAGATTTTACGCTGTTGGCCCCCGGGGCCCCCGCGCCGCCCCCCGCCGGCCCTGCCGCCCCGCTTGCCCACCGCCGGCCACGCAGGATGGGGGCGGTACTGGTGCGGCGCGGGGGCTGCCTGCTCCTCTGGCTCGCCCTGCTGCTGGGCTGCTGGGCCGAGCTGGGCAGCGGGCTCGAGTTCCCGGGGGCCGAGGGCCAGTGGACCCGCTTCCCCAAGTGGAACGCGTGCTGCGAGAGCGAGATGAGCTTCAACATGAAGACGCGCAGCTCCAGTGGGCTGGTGCTCTACTTCGATGATGAGGGCTTCTGCGACTTCCTTGAGCTCATCCTCACGCAGGGTGGGCGGCTGCAGCTCAGCTTCTCCATCTTCTGCGCCGAGCCAGCCACGCTGCTCTCTGACACGCTGGTCAACGACAACCGCTGGCACACTGTGGTCATCCGCCGCCACTTCAAGAACACGACTCTGGTCATCGACCGTGCCGAGGCCAAGTGGGTGGAAGTGAAATCCAAGCGGCGGGACATGACAGTATTCAGCGGGCTCTTCCTGGGCGGGCTCCCGCTGGAGCTGCGGTCAGCCACCCTCAAGCTGACGCTGAGCTCCGTGAAGGACCGTGAGCCCTTCAAGGGCTGGATAACTGACGTCAGGGTCAACTACACGCAGGTGTCGCCTGTGGAGAGCCAGGAGGTGCGGCTGGATGACGAGCAGAGCCGCCTGTGCGCCGGTGACGATGTCTGCCTCAATGGGGGTGTCTGCTCAGTGCTCAACGACGAAGCCGTCTGCGACTGTTCCCAGACGGGCTTCCGTGGCAAGGACTGCAGCGAAGGTAAGGCGCCCCCTCTGCCTCCACAGCCGAGTCGCGTCCTCCAGCGCAGAGCTGCCTCTCCTGGGGCCCTGCGCCCTCCGCCACCAGGGAGGAGGAGGAGAAAAGCGATGCTGAGGGCAACCTTGGCAGGTGGAGATGCTGTGTGCTGGCTGTTGCAGGGTTGGGGAGACCCCGAGCCCAGCCAGTGTGTTGACGTGCGGAGCGGAAACCGGTGATTCATTTGTGAGTCGCCTGGGAGGGGAAGATGAGGAGGGTGGTAAGGCAGAAGATGAGGGTTTTAGCCAAACGGGGCCGCTGCCGCGTCCAGCGGTTCCCAGAGCCCATCGTGCAGACAGGCTGAGTCCCAGAGGGCCAGGGGAGGCATGGGCTCCAGGAGCGTCCAGTGGTCCCAAGCAGTCGCCCCAAGCAAAGGGGAGTTTGGTAAAACCCTGCTCTCCTTGTGGGAATCCTGCCCACAAGTAAATCACGGTTGAAAATGTGGTCCACGTGCAGCCCCCCGCGCTCATCGCGTTTCACTGGGAAATGTGCCACTGCTGAGGCTGCTTGAGTGTAGGGGAGCACCCATGCTGCGTGCCTGGCATGGGCTTCAGAGGTGTTGGACTGCAGGAAGGCAAAATGCATCCAGGGAATTACAATCTCCACATCCCAAAGCTGAGAGCAAAGACCTAAGTATAAAATGCCAATGTGTAAATATAAAAAAAAAAAAAGGTGATATGTGGGCCAAGTGGATGTCCTCACTGAGTGGCTGCATGCTGTTTATGGCTGAATAATTTGCCTTTCTCATTTCTATCAAATTTTGCTCGCTATGAGAAAGAAAACATCATTTGTGACTGTGCCTTATTATGTAACACCTGCTGTCCTTAGTTTCAATACTCCAACACTGCCGTCATTGTGCATCCTGTTTACTTTTTCAGCTGTTTATCTTACATCTGCCATTTGTTCCAAAAATACCAAGCCTTTTTACTTTTTTAAATGTTTTCAATAAAGAGAGCGCAAAAGTAGCTTTGGAAAATGATTAACTTACCCCTTCACTAGCACATGTATTTCTATAATGTATATAGGCACACATATAAATATAATCTAATTTGGGACTTATAAGAAGGTGACATTCAAAATAATATTTAGAATCGCCCAAATTAAAGTAAAATCTGGGCTTCACTCAAACACTATCAGTTTTACAATTGACGTCAGTGGGATCAAGATTAGATCCACAAGTGTCTTTTGTCCACAAAGAAGCCTTATAAAATAATAGCAAGACGTATAATTTTAGCAAAGCTTCTCTACAAAGAATCATAAAATATTCAGATTCTAATATCATTAGGAAGAGAAGGCAACATTGCCACTGATTGCAATATGAATGGAGTGAAGCCACAGTTCATATAGGTTGAGGGAGAAAAGGTGAAAGATCAGTCAGGTTTTGATGAAGAGATTAGTAGCTACTCATATGTGCTATGAAGATATTGAACTAGTTTGAAAAATAATATTTCAATCTTCTAAGAAATAGAAAAGACAAAAGGACAAGTAAAACTATTATGTCAGCCAAGAAGTAAACCTTGGCTTTGTAGTAAACCGTAAACCTAACATTCTGCTGTTAGATTTTGATCTTCTGTTTCAAGAAGTACATTTCCCAGTAATTTCAGAGGGAGTTTGCCATTCCTGAAAAATGGAAGATAAGGGTCTTGGAGAGCAATGAATGAGATGAGGAGGTCTGTGATGTTTTGAGTCTTCATCTTGTTTTGTTTTTTGACCAGAAATGGTTGACTAGAAATTTTAATGTCAAATTATATCCCAGTGATACTTTTTTCCCACCTTTTAGGCAAAAAATAATCATTGTATTTCCTTGGAGGTTTTGCTTTTTGCTATTGTTAGGATTTAGTCCTTTTTGAACCTTCTGCATCTCTACAGTTTGACAGAGCACATAATTGCATAATATAATGAGGCTATTAGAGGGTAATAATAATAATAAAATTTCTAAAATTTTCTATCCTGCCATGCACATTTAAGAGATTATAAATAGAATATAAATAGTCATGGTTTTAAGCTTTAAGATGAGATTTTTTACATCATTTATTTTATTTTCTGGAAGGGTCTATTTTTTTGAATTTCCGCCTTTGAAAATCTACTTTTTTCCAGAGGAAAAGCTTTAAAAAATTTAACCTACTGCAACCTTGAAAACCCCATAACAATATAAGTTGTTCCCAGTAGGCTTAAATCTCCCTCTACTTGTCTAAATCAGGAGTGGCTTTATTTATGTTATCATCTGGATTACATTAGTGCATAAACAAGTTAAGTTATCTAAAAATCAGCATCGGATTTATGACATTCAGTCATGCTGTTGGTTTGAGTAGGATCTACACTCTCTTCAGGGTGATCTTTGGCATGAATTACAGAAAAAGGGCAGGAGTTTTACAGCTTATAGTACAGAAAATCATGATCTCTGCAGTTCTGTTTTCTATTAGTCCATAGGCTTGTGAATAAAGATGGTACAAGACAGTGAAAGTACAAGGCAGTCTTCTAAAAAAGAAATAAAGTATGATTTGCTTTAAAATATGCCCTGATTACCATATCAATTTTCTGATAAAGTTTTTACACTCATCACAATCTTAACACTCAATGAAAATGATATTATTCGTGGAAAATGATATTATTCGTGGAAATGATATTATTCGTGGAAATGAGTGAAATGAGTATGGTTTGATTTTACAACAAAGTGAACTGTTCATTAAAAAGACTGATCTTTACAATCTATGCAATTCGTATTTACGGAATATACATGAAATAAAAAAACACACTTTCATTTGGGAACTTTCTCACGGACCCCAGCTTCTTGTCACTTCACGCCCTTATGCTTTTCTGTATCTGTAACTATTAGAAAAAATTACTCACAGGCAGTTTTATCCTTCTAAAATATCGATGGCCTTCATGACTCAGTATTATCTTTTTGCAGCTACTACTGTAGGCAATTATTCTGCGAATTGAAAGTGTTCCTGTTTTGAACATGTCTAACTGTCCTACTGAGTTTCTGTTTTGTGGAAAAAATGAGGACTGCTCATGCAGCTGTTCCCTGTAAGAGATATTTTTCCTTGTCAGATGCTCAGTAGTTGTTTCCAGCTATGGTCTGAGCTGTGAAAATGAATTTTTAAGGAAGCAAATTCCAGATGGCTCAAGCTAGCCAGCATTTGATTTGTTTGTTTGGGTTCTGAATATATTGCATAAATCTTTGTTGTGCACATTTTCTTCTTCATGCTAACTTTTTAAAAAGGCATCCAATATTTGACTCTTTTTTGGATTTTTTTTCATGTTTTAATTCTTTCAATTCTTTCATGCCTTGGAGAAAACATACAAACATATTTTGACATGAATTATCTTCTGTGAGATATATGTTTGACTTCAAAGCAATGCGAATGAAGTCAGTACACATAAGAAGTTGTGCAAGAGCAACCACCCTTGTCGTTATCTTTCTTGAATAGTTAGATAAATGTGCTGTGGGATAACAAATACTGTGAGCAAAACTTCCCTTCTGATTTACACTTCAGATTCTTTGTCTACAATATGCCTCTCTACTACGTGATTTGTATTTGTTCTGCACACTGAATTCCTTATCACTGCCAATGACCACCGGGGTGATGCTGATTTAGGAGAAGGGATGGGAATCCACTAGAGATTATGCCAAGGTTCTGTAGTATTTAGGGAATGGTTCAATTTCGTCTAAGTAAAAAATCTTTAATATTATTTAATATTTTTTAAATAGTGGATTTTTTTGGCAGAGTAGAACTTTTATGGCAGATAGTCAAATAATCCCTGAGTCTTTCAAAATGTTTTAAATCGGCGCTCCTTAATTTCAGTTGTATGTAAATAGAAACCTCACGTCAGTTTAGAGAAGAATTTTGCATCATTTTCCTAATGCAATTTGATATATTATTTTGTTTGCCAGGATTTTGCATTATAAGGTATTGATTTCAATATCTGCCTCATGTGAAATCACAGCAATTTAAATATTGTGTCACTGCTAATTAGGAACTGTCAGTCTGTTTTATTTTCCAAGAAGGCTACTTGTTGAACACTGCTAATCCTTTCAAAATGGTCATATTGAAACACTTCCAGAAGAGCACTTAGGCATACAGCATTCATCTTAGCACCTCAGATCAATAGTCTTTTATATAGTGAGTTTGTTGCTTCCCCCTGCTAAGATGGAGGGCTCATGCCAAATTTGAGTTTATACTGAAAATTATAGGGGACTAATATGCTGGATTTTACTTTTGACAGCTTGTGTCAGATTGGTCACACAGTAAAAATTTCAAAATTATATAATGAAATTGGCTATATTTTAATGTAATTACACTTCAGGGCCTCCAGCCATTTTGGACCAAAGCAGCTGATCTTTTCTCAGCTGCAGGCTGGTTTCCACTTAAGTGGAAGACTCCCTAGGAATCTTTTTACTGTATATGTTAGCCAAGGAGTTGTGGGGAAAACATTTAGATTAGGGAGCATATAATTGTATCCCATCATCATTACTGAGCTGATGGATGGGAATGAGGAAACAGACTAAGAAGTAAAAACAGTTCTTAACTTTAAGTAGAGCCTAACTGTAACATATGGCTCCAAGAGTTCATTCTTCATTTTATAAAAGTATCAAAATTAAAATTGGCTGGTAAACAAAAGAGTTCATTACACTCTTGTTGAAATTAATACAGTGTTTTGTCTTCCGGAAAGCTTGGCATTGCTTTCCGAAAACATGAAGCTGTACCAGATTCTGGAAAAATACATTTCTGGCTTACTGTGCATTAGTTGAAAGCTGTATACCTTTATAAAAGCAAGGTTTTACAGAATAGCAAAGGGCATACTGAATTGTTGTGCACCTGAGGAGTAAAATGTAAAGACCCAAATGCCGTTTGTTCTAGAAGTTATTTGTTAAATAAACTGGCAGAAATCAGGCTAGTTGATATGCCTCTAATACCTTTTAAAGGTTATTCTACTGATTATTCTAGCTATTCTTTTCTGGAATCATCATTTAACCTTTTGCAAAATAATTGAATGCTCTGCAAAGATGAGAAATTTCCCAAATGAGGTTTTCTCCTTCTATACGCTGGTGATGGTGTCTGACTTGACTAGCCAGATCATATTGTTACATGTGTTAAAGTCAGTCTTTCCAAAGCACAGATTCTTTTCTGCCAAATTAAAAAGTTGTTGTATGTGGTGGGTTCATGAAGCTGTCCAGTTGTTCCTGTGGACCTCAGTGTACCCAGCAGAGCCAGTGAGCAATGCAATGCACCAAATACCCACGGCAATGAATGAAGCAGGAGAAGGCACTTGATTTTGAAATGACATTGCTTTCTCTGTGCCCCACGTCAGTTCACACCATTTCTTGTCCATCTGTACAGTTAAATTAGTGACTCTCCATGCAGGATTTCTTGGAGGATTTTCTTCCTGGCCGTGAGCCAGAAAAGATCAGCATTTCTATTAGTATCTCCACTGCATAGTCAAAACCTGAAACTCTCTACCTCTACTACTAAAGAGTACAGCCTTTTTAGTCTACAGAGCTGATACTTATCAGCCCACTTTGAACTGCCTATCTATCCATACCCAAGTATTCATAATACTGTCCCTGCAGTTATATGCCTTCTGTTAGTCTGGCAAGATATCGGAAGTGCTATAAATTCCCAACTGCCAAAGAGATTCCCCTTGGCATTCCAGCTCTTTGTCTAGTTGTACAGTCCCTATCCTTGGCACTGGTATGGCACCTGTACATTCTCATTACTAAAAAAGGTTCAAAGATTTAATGCCTGAGGACATGGAAACTCCAACTTCCACTTAATGAGTGTATAATTTTCAGCCTGGTATTTCTTGAAACATCATGTTGCTTTTGGGTGTTCTTTGCTTCTGGATGAGAAATTTTGGGGAAAATGGAAGGCAGCCCAAGCCTTATTGGAACTTACAAATAAGTAAGAGAGATTGTGCTGGCAGCTTTCTGTAAAAAACAGGACTGCCTAACAGGATTTTAGATTTCTGAAATTTTATGGAGTTGTTTATGAACCTGGAACTATTTAGCTAGATCTTAATAAGCAGCAATTTTGGCATCTCATATATAGCAAAACAAAGCCAAGTTCTGTTTTCATTTTCCTTTAGAATCAAAGTCTCATTGACTCAAGCTTAGAATTAGGGCAAACCTAATAACCTGCTGATTCTGAACTTATTATTCGAGTCAGAATATGAAGACAGAGAAAATCTAGGGCGAATTAAATAACCTGCTGATTATGACTATAGTACATTTATCTGGGAGCGTATATACAGAAAAGACTTTTCATATATTCAGATATTTTAAAGCATCATCTGGTTTTTTTAATTTAATGCATTCTTATAAGCCATACTATATGAGTAAAGTTATGTGACTAATTTTATTTTACATTTAAGGGGCTCTATAACATGACAGAAAATGTTGTTTTACCAAGAAAGTGGGAGGTGTGTTCAATAGAATCATTTTTGCAGTTGCTGCCACTACTAATTGTGAAGCAGTATATTTTGCCTATGTAGGTGTTATGTATCTGCATTGCAATGTAGGTGTATAAATCACAGATTGCTTTTAATCTGTGGCATAATGCAGAGTCTTAAAATGAAAAGATATGACTTTTTGGTGATGTCTTTTAGAGAAAACACTTAATGTTGCTTAAAGGCAGGTAAGTTAGTTAGACAAACTCTTCTCACAGTGATGTCTTCCAATTAAGAGAACACCTACAGCCTTTTTGGAGGTCACTGACATAATGCTGTGCAAGTGCAGATATGTGTCACCGTTCCCAAGTTTCTTAATGGTTTATACAGAATGACCTTCAGTTTCATTTTGTTTCCGTTCTATGCTTTCGACATCAGCAAAAGATGTAAAAATGGTATGTGTGTGAAAGGAAGTATCTCCATTAGGAAAACATTCCTTGAAAAAGGTTATATGTACTTCTTATAAATTATATGTACCTTCTTTTTAAGAAGTGTATAGAAAATTACAAAATCAGTGAGTAGACATGCAGTAAAGAACTGCATCTCAATATTGTAATTTTCTTTAGAAGTTCATCCTGGTTCTTCATCTGTTCCCAAAGGTGACAGCAGAAACATCCAAATATGTCAGCATTTGTATAATGGGTGTCTAGAGGCCGATTGCGAAAAGCAGTGGTGTTTCTTCATGAAGTTTCCAGAAATGCTAGTCCTGGCATTGTTATTATTAGTTCTATTTCCTTTTGAGTTTGCCTATTTTTTCCCCATTTTGTTTGTCAGAGGAGATATGGGTGAAATAGGATGATAGAAAGCAACAGCTGTATGTCATTTAATTTTTAAGATTATTGTGCAATAATTCAAGACAATACTTATTTGTTTTGGCCACCTAAATAGATTTTGTAAGACTTGCATAATGCCCTCTTGCTACATTCTTTTTAGACGAATGTTGCTCTTCTTCCCAAGGGCTGATTCTCTGTGAAGTTTGTTTTTTGCGATACTTACTGCAGAAAAATAATTTCTGCAATATTATTACTTTGCAAGGAACATGTTTTAAAAATACACATTTTTATCCTGAGAGATATTGTGGACTGTCTTTCAGCATTAGACAAAAGCTCTGTCTTGTTTGGTTCAACATGTTCTGAAAAATTCTGAAGACAGGTCTTATATTCATACATAAAACATTCCTGATTAAGATGTTTTAAGGATAACACCTATATTTTCCTAGAAGTTCATCAGGAAGACAATGTGATTTGAACATAATTCCTTCTTGGCCAAAACTGCAGTAAGCTTTCCATCAGCTATCTCAGTTGTAGTTGTTTCTAGGAAATTCTGGTTTGCTTTTTTTGTGACTACTCTTAGTCCAAAACGTTTGGAGGAGAGGCTGAGAAGAGTTTAGCTGCATTGTGGCTGTACCTTTTATGGCTGTTAAACAGCTGAGACTGGCATTTTAGGAAGCCATACTCTAGAGCTGTACAGAACTGTTTTTATTTTGTTATTATTAAATTAAAGAAATCATGCATCAGTTTCAAAATTGAGAATAAAATTCACATCATTGTTTCTGAGAAACTAAGAAGTGTCCAATGGCAGAGTACATGATAAAAGTTTTGACTTGCTATTCTCGCACATCCACTGACAGTCACATTATTAATATTTGAAAAGATTTTTAGTATTCAGAGTGTTTATCTTTCCTGTTATCAGAGTATGAATCCTATTCTACTTTTTGAAATATGACTGGAGTTTTAAAATACTGTTTTTGGTAAAATGCACTTTAAAAATATCTCCATCATTCAAATTTATAAAAGATAATGAGTGAAAAATCAGCAGCATTCAGTTATGTCTTACCCCACTGCAACACATGAGTCATACTGGTGAACCTGGTAAATCTTGAAATACAAAAATATGCACAGTAATGAAAGTGGATAGAATTTCCTTCCATTTTTTCCCCACTGAAAAACAAAACAAAGCAATGAACATAAAAATGTAATGGAAAGTATAAAGATAACAACAGAAGTAGGTGGTATGACAAGAATTCAGAATTAAGTCTATGTTCATTGTTTGATAGTTTCATTTTTTTTCATGTGTTTAAAGGTGAAACTTGTCTCTTTATTTTATTCACATTTGTGTAATGAATAACAAAGAGCCACCAGTGATGCTGTATCTACTGTCACATAGATATATCTAACTCAAAAATCTTTCTTCTGAGAACTTACTAATATGTAGTTACTTTGATATTGCACTTTCATATTGGGTCATCACTCCTTGGAAATACTGAGTTTTTGATGGGCAGGTTTTGATGTTATTCAGCTTTGTTCCTCCTTAGCTTTTTCTTTGGAATTTTGAAAAAAAAAAGTATATAAATATGTCTTGGAATTCTTGATTCTCGCTCAGCTTGAACTGTCAGTGACTTCACTGGAGCTTTGGATCATTCAGAGAATGCAGAAAGACATGCTGAGACTTACAGAAATAAATAATATTGGAAAATAAAGGCTTCTTTAGGAATCTTGTTATCTTTAGGAATATTGTTATGGACCATATTTCTAAAATGCTTTGCTGCTGTCATATTCAGGACCCTTCAGTCAGTTAGCAGCATGAAATCATTACTCCAGGTAATGGACTAGCAGACTTTAGTGTGTTTAAGTCAGAATTGATGCCTTTAGAAGTTAATACATGTAAGCTACTATTAAATAAGGGTAAGATCAGAATCAGGTCATCTGGTCATAAGGAAAATGTTTCAATTATGTTAATACACACTCCAAAAACACTCAAAACAACTGCAAGGTCCAAACAGGATTACCCTTGCCCGTTACTATATAATATGTGTGATCCTGGTCATTCAGATGCATAGAAACATTTCGCCAACACAGAAATGACTGGCAGAAAGCTTTTCTGACTTGATTTACACATATGTGTAATTACTTATTCTACTCCTTAGTTTGTCCAATTGTGCAGGTATAATAGAGACTGTCAATGCAATTTTCCCTTTAAAATAATGAAATAGTGGCTAAAAGAAATCTCACACTCCAACACACTTTCCATCTTCATTGATGAGATGTCTTATCCTGTATTAAAATGCTTGCTATTGGAAAATAGACTGCTTCTCTATCTATGTGTTTGAATCAGGCTTCATGCTGCTTTTCATTTTCTTTGGTACCCCATTCGGTGCACAGGTTTTTATAACATAGCTTCGTATGGCCAGTTTTGTTCTTCTTTAATCAACCTAAGTCATTGAGGTTAATCTAACACATATGAACGTGCTACACTCAGAAATCTAGGCTTCGAGAATTTTATTAGATTTGTGAAATAGAGCCTTGCAAAACTATGACCTGTCAGGACTAAGGATAATGCACAACTTTAATTTGATCCCTTTGCGGGCACCCATGAAACAGTCTTTAATTACATGATCATATACCATTTTTTCCACAAGCCTTCTGCCTCATTTAGTGCATAGCTCAGAAAATAGTAATAATTTCTTCAATATTTTGTTTCCTCCTTGCTGTTCAATGTTTAGCCCTGAGCCTTATTTATTGCCCTTATTCATACCAGCTTTGAAGAGAAATTATTATTTGTTCCCTGGGCTTTTCTGTGGTTCTTATAAGTAGACTGAACTACTGTACATATATTAAAAGATACACAATGCCCAATGAAAGATGACAGATGCTGTTATTCCACTTGCAGAGAAGAACTGAGGCAAATGACATTCTAATTTTGAGTACACCATCTGATGTTTTCCTGAGTACTTCATGTATATGGAATATATGTACACTATAACTTCACAATGCATCTTCCACTGACTCCAAATTATGTCTCTTGGTGACCAGCACTGCATCTGCTGGGGTATCCTGCATGATAGGCACCCAGAAAATCACATGTCCTCGAAAGCACAAGAAAGGAGCACCGTCTGGCTTTAGGAACTGAAACAAAAGCATGTGGGACCCTTGTAGCTGAGGAGGAATAGACCGTATTTCTTTCTCTGCGGCAGCCTTCAGTGATCTGTGCCATGAGGTGCACCTCACTCCCTCATGGCAAGGACTCTTGGATTGCTGGGGCAGCCGCGTTTTTCACAAACACCAGCTCAGTCATTGCTTACTGCTTACTGCTAGGAACAGACTTCTTCTGGGTACAGAACATGTTAGGGACCCTCTGGAGACTTTAATAGTGCTTTAAATAGTGTAATTAAAGGCTGTGTCATAATGTATATGAATACAGAGGGTGGATTTGAGGTATAGAGGAAGCCTTACTTTTCGGTTATGCTATTTCTGAGTGATTGATTTTGCTACCTGAAGAACGTTCTTTTAGCATAGTAAAATATTAGTGAGTGTTTATACATATGCATATATATATTTTTATACATATATATATATTAGGGGTCTACTCCCACTCTTGCATCTCAGCCCCAGACAGTTTCTTCTTTTCATCCTGTCTGTAGTGTTCCCAGCAGGGATGTTATTGAGGGCTCCCTGCTCCACAAGTGGTGGCCAGACCCCGCACATACCACAGCAACCCGGAGCTCCTGATGACAGGGAGAGCCTGAACAGGCTCGAGTTAGATAATGCAAAAGCCAAACAATTTTTCAGGAGTTTACTGATAAAATCCAAGGCAATGCTTGGACTGTATAAACAGAGATATTGTGGAGAAAGATTGTGGTTTAAACAGATTCTGGTATGTTTTCAAAGGTTTGGCAGAAGGCTTAACCCAGAAAATGAAGTCATTTCTCCCAAAACACTTTTAGATTTCAGCTTCAAAATATGACTAAAACCAAAAGGAATTGGAATGGAAATGGAACTTAGAGTTCCCTTGGGGAGATACTGCTGCTAACATAAATGCCAGTTTTTCACTTGAGCTATTTTTTTGTGACTGAATCAAATACGTACTTTTTAAGACCAAAAGAATGGTGAACTTCATTCCTATTACTGAGTTCCTCCCAATTTTCTTCATTTAGTGTAAGGGATAGTCTTCTAGAATAAGTGTGTCTTATAAAGAAGGAAATCAAGCAAAAAAAAAAGTGTATACAAAATTGTTTCTCTACATTTCAGAACCCCTTTGGCAGGGAATGAATTGAGTTGACCTGTTTGTTAGAGATCCATTTCATTCTTTTATAAAATGCAAATGTTGTATTTGCATATCTGCTTAGGATTGCCTTTGAAAAACTTCGCTTAAAAGTATTTCTTAACGTCTTTGTGTATATAGTTCTGTGTGAATGTTTAGACAATATATATTCCATACATGAGAGCCAGAAACACAGGACTACTCTCTGAACTGAGAGTAATCTGAACTGATCCTTCTTTTTAGGGTACTTCTGTCTTCATAAGAAACACATTAATAGATGTCCCAGGAATTTCTCTGTTTGTGCAAATAGTTTTTTAAAAAAATAGCGATTAAAAATATTTATTTTCCTTTTCCTTTCCCCTTTCATTTATAATTACTACCACTTTATTACTGCTACCTTATCCTAGGTACTATTTTGACTATTAAGCATGCAAATAAAAACCTGCTAACATTTTGGAAAGCAGAAACTGAAGTCACATAGAATTCCTAATGAATTATTTAATATTACTGCATTCACATATAGTCCAGTGGTATTTGGCTGGATTACTTGCATGAATAAATTTCTCCCCTTGGTCCCTTGTATAAATTAATATATATATACGTATGCTGCAGATAACGTTATATATTTTAATAATAATAAAATACGACTGTTCACAAATATCTGAATATTCTATATATTAGCCAATGAGACTATGTGTATAATATTGAACAGAGAAGAAAAGATTTAAAAAGGAAAAAGTTCAAGAGTCTGTAAAGGTCAAGAATAGCACTGAAAATCATCATTCAAAAATAATCACATAAAAGCTAAAGTACAGAATTATTGCACAATCAATTAAAATATGTGTATTTATAAATTTTAAGACAGCACTATGTATATTTTCATGTAATTATAAGGGTTGTACCCAGTGGGTAGTCTTATTAGACTCAACTTTAGAAATGCAGTTGTTCTCTGAATACTAGTAAATCTAAATTCAGATATATAAATTTAAATATAAATAATTTTGTTCAAGCTCATTTTATGAGTGTTTTTCCACCCCTTTCTTGCATTTTCTATAATACAATCACCATGATATTCTCTTTAGGCAACCTTCAATTTTGCAGGAAAACAGTACCAGTCACAATCAAATCTCAGGCCACTCCAGTCCTATATAACATCCCTACAGGCGTTTTCTTGCTGAGCAGCAAGGGAAGCATAAATTAATGCAGTCGGATTTTACTGTCATTTAAAGTATGTCTCCAGCTCAGCAGTACTGCTCTGCAAATGTAAAACACACAAGATAGATAGTATATGAAGACTAATGCAAAAGTTTCTTAGCCTATGAGATTGTAGGATATGGACAGAAATTAAATGTATTGACGCTGCAATTAGCATTTAATCTACCTTGTACACTTAATACATTTCTCATAAAATCAGCTTCTGTGTTTATTCATGCCTTTAATAAAGTGGTGCTGTGGCTTGGTCCTGGTAAAATGGTTTGGGTAAACAGGAATTATTTTCTGGGGAGGTTTTTGTTAAATACAGATCCCTTGGATCAAGCAGTTTTTCATGCGCTTGTGCCAGTTGATCCAAAGGGGCAAATGGCGAGGAATTTTTGACACCCAGTATGAAACAGCACAAGGGTCTCTGGCGTCTTATATATGAATGAGCCATGCAGCTAGACCTTTTCTTACATCTGTTGGAATTTCTATGCTTGATCCCTGCATGCGTTATTGATTATTAGTGTTCTGTCCAGAAAAAAATATTTAATGAAATTGTTGGAATTATCTAAGAGAACTTTCAGTAATCTGGAACATATTTTCCCTGTTTTAATGGAATCTGTATTCAAAGACGAAAGAAGCTCCAAAGCAGCCTAACATCTCCTTTGAACTATATCTTAATAGAAAACCTCAATTTTCTGTGCATAAATGGCATCATATATAAATCACATTTTGGAAAAAAATATTAAACTTTCAGTACTGAAGTGTTTTGTAACTGTCAAAAATATTTTAGACTTTCTTTTGCTGCACTTAAAAACAGAATTTTTAAAAGGATTCCTGTATGTCCCTCTGGCCTTATGCAAAGAGTAGTCTTAACAGTTGGCAGTAAAATAAGAGACTGGCAGTACTGTCAAGACAAATACTAGTCTTCTAAATAAATGATATCAGGAAAAGCATATAACAGAAATACCTGAAATTTTAATAGGGATCACAATAGTATTCACCAAATTATCGGTTAAAGAATGTGCTGTGAATGGCTTCATTATGTCTAAAGGTGCCCAAAGTCAATCCTACATTTCATACTTGAGATTTTGCTTGGTAAGAACTTTTCTCTGCTTAATCTGCAACAAACTGTTAGTTCTGCTCCGAAATGTTGAATTTCTTCAGAAAATTACTTTAGTTATAGTGAGCTTTAGTTCTTGGGTTTTGGAATTGGATTTTGCTTTTTCCAGAATTTCCCTCAGTTAAGGAAAACTGATTATGAAAGAACTTTGTTTCAGGTTTGGGGCCAATATATTATTTCCTCTTCTTTAAAATCTTCGGAAATGATTACATCAGATGAATGGTAGACATCTGGAAGCATAAAATGGAAAAAAAAAACAAAAACAAAAAACCAGAGATGAAGGACTGAGAAGTAATTAAATACTGAAAATTGAATTTGGATTTGCTATTTTATTTTAACAGTTTTAATACAAGTTCCTTATATATCTCAAGTATTTAATTTTTCTCAGTTTTTCATCCATAAAATAAAGTTAATATAATATTTACTGTCCTCTACCAGTTTCCTGTCTGCTTTATTTCATCATGTCTTAGATTTCAGGGCATATTTCTGCTCTGTGCCTACCATAACCTAGGGCAAGAGAAGTGGATTTTGCTTAAGGTTCCAGATATTACATATTATGAACAATATTAAGAGTAGTTGAAATAAAAACATTATATCATAAATAATAAATAAATACTTGTAATTTAAGGTATTCCAAATGTCTTTAAAATCAAGAAAGTTTCTGATATACATATTATTTTATAAAATATAGTCTTCTTCTGGCTCATTGGGGTAATCAATGGAAGATTGATCAATGGGGTGATTTGTTTCTAACAAAATAACATGACAACAAACTCCTTTAAAATGATTAATATATCCATGAGTAAAATGTTGTTTGTTTATAAAAGGGTCTTTAACAGATATACCATAAAGGATTCTTAATTTTGTCACATTTGCAAGCAAAATCAAAGATGAAGTTTTGGAAATGAACTGAAAGCCTTCTTAAATACATCTAAGATTTTATTTTCCTGGGGTAAATGTCAGTTGATGAAAAGCATTTTCTTAGGCCTCCTGCACTTCAATAGTGCTTGCTGGTGCTAATGTTTGAAGAATTTTAGTGCTTTCTAGCAGAAAGTGTTTACAAAATGTCATAAAATGTAAAACTTTGTGCTTGCAAAAAGGTGTAAGGGGAGAAATAGTAATTTTCATTAATACCTGGGTACATAAAAGCTGTTCTGAACAATATACACTGATTAGCTGGTTTTTACTTGCTTTTGTAAGAAAACCATTTTCCTAAGTTTTTGACCTCTTGGTAGTTTTGCTACAAGCATAAGATGTATTCATTCATCCATATTTGAATTAAAATGAAGATCTGATTTTCAGAGACAGTAACAGTTCAATGATTCACCTCAGACACCCATTGAAAGCAAGGGAATATTCTTTCCAATTTCTGGAACTTCTGGCTCAAGGACTTAGTTTCTACTTCACACTGTTCAAGTGGTCAGAGTGCTCATGGAAGTTAGTTACTGTTGTTCGTGGAAAATACATGAGATATATTGCTTTGTCTAGCTATTTTTATTTAAAAATGCAGAAGTAGTTCTAATAGGATTAAATTAGCTTATCTTTGTACAATAATGCAATGTTAAGGCAACCTAAACTATAAGTAAGTAGCTTAAATGACTGTAGCCATAACCCTTGATTTCATGAAGATTGTGTAAGTAACTTTAGATACCAGTTTGACAGTAGACTGGGAATTAATTCACCTGTATTTCCTCCACTAACAAATCTATACAATACATATACCTACAATATGCACTGTATATAGAAGAGTGCTTAGATGGGGCATGTGCAAATGGACATATAAAAATATATAACGTGAACTGAGCACGTGGTCCAGCTACGCCCTGCTCACCATTTGGCTAAAAGAGGAGAGGGAGCGCTGTGTGGATAATAGCACATGATGACTACTGGAGAAAGCAAGACTTAGAGAATGAACAGACTGAGGGAATAAAGAGACTTAGAGAATAAAGAGCTCTTTATATGTATATTCATGCAAGTTCTAGCTGCTGGGTTATCCTCCTTACATGGTCACCTATAGCCGCTGTTACCCTACCTACCTCTCATGTGTGTGTCTGCATATGTTCAGTTGAACTGTGGATAATAAAACTGATGGTAGAAAAAACTTTTAGACACAAGCTCTGTCCAACAACAGAAGGAAAATTCCAGAAGAAACAAGCTACAATGTTAACCGAGTGTTCTGAATTTCAGTGCAATTTTAAATAGAATGACAAAATTGGGGAGGAAAGAAAGCATCTTGACTACACGAAATGTTGACAAATGTATGATTGCAGAAGGAAGCACGGAGTATTTAAAGAATTTAAATTTGCCCAGATGTATTGGGCAAATAAACTGAAGAGGCTAAGTAAAGGAGGAAAAGACTGTGCATTTTTTATTTGTCAGAAAAGTGTATTTTAATGCTTAATGCTTAATACAAAAGACAGTTCTCTGTAACTAATATTCATACATGCATTCAAACATATTTGAGTAACATAGCAAAACAAGTATAAATAGAACCAGTTTTTAAGGTGCTTTGCTGGGTGATAAGTAGGTGCTAGAGGGAGAACTTTTTCAGAGTGCAGACCGTATTCACACTATCACCTCTCACTAAAAGTCTACAGGAATTTGATGACAAACAATGATTTATACCTTTGGCATTATCCCTATTTACTTATGAAGTGTTCAGCATAGTTACTTTAATTACTTATTACTGTATCAACACTGAGAAACAATTTGACACACTACATAGGTATTAATTAATATTGATAAATTGTAGCAGAATATTTTCAAATATAAGATCTTATCTCTGTCTGCCTTTGTTCATCTTGACTGTGTATGTTTACACTCCAGGTTCTGTGGAGACAGCACGCATATTTAATTCTATCGTTTATATTTTATCTTAGTTACAAATATTTTCAAACATTTAGTAATCTATTACTCAAAATGTTACTTTCTACAAATCTGAATTTTGTACTCATGTAATCACTAATAAAATGTGTACATGTGCCAGAAATCTATTGCTACTTTCTAAAGTGCTTTAAAGTACAAAATAAGCTATTTTCAATAATGTTTTTTGACAAAAGAGCACAGAATCATTTTCCTTAGAATAGTATAAAATACGTGTTTCTTTTGCGGGGGGAACTTATGAAAGTATTTTTTCATATCTATTTAAACTTACATTGCAAGGTGTACTTTAGTGTAATCCTATTTTAACAAATGTTAAACAGCAGGGGTTTTTTATCTTTTGAGAAAAAAACAAAACTTACATTTTTAATCTACTGAACTCAGATGACTAAGATAAGTAAGAAAATGTCGGGAATTTGGGGGCTGTATTCTGGTGTCCTGGTAATAGAATACTTCTTAGTATATGCTTATCATCGACAAAAAATAGTATATTTAAGCAAAATGTATTTAAGCAAAACATGGCATTCAGAGAAAAGATTATATGTTTATTTTGAATTTCCTTGTGCTTTCTTAAAAGCCCTTAGAATAAAAGTATATTTGAAAATGTAAAAAAAGATATTATGTTCATGAGATTTGACACTGAAATCCGTTCAAGTGAGTTTGAATTTTTTTAATGATTGATGATAATTTGATGATTGATTTTTAGGTCACACATGTCAGCAATGAAATACATAAATGTCTGAGTTTATGTTGTTTCAAACTTTTCAATCCCTCTCCCTCCCCCCAAAAAAAGCTAGAATTTATCCAATAATATGCCCATCTTCAGATGGCTCAGCTCTGAAATTCTTATGTATAGGGATTAAAATTTGTTTGTTTGTGGGATTATTGGTATGGTTCCACCTGCTGCAACTTGATACACTAGAGTCTTCCAATAAAGTAAGCCTTCTGGCTTCATTTTTACATTTCATTTGGCTTCATTTTATTTTCATGTTAATATTAGAATTTGATAACAGCACTAAATTTGTCTAATCTTGGAAGGGCTGAGCTATAGGATAAAAGATTTGTAAAGGGTATCCTGAATTGAATCTTTGCATCAGATGAGATTATTCTGCTCTATGTTTCTTTGACTCTCTGTCAATTTAATAGGCTCTTTTTGTCCTCATTTAATTTACCTTTTTATCTTCTTCTGGTGATGCATTTCATGTTCATTTTTTCCTTCACCTTGTTTGCTCTCTCTTACTTAATCCTGAGTTGTCTCCTTTTGGCTTTAGGATTTAAACCAAGAAGCCAAAAAGGGAGGAGTCTGCTGATAACTTTTCATTTTCTCAAGCCTTGTTTTCCCCAACATGCTTGTTAGACTTGTCAATTTGTCAATCAGAACAACCAAAGAGAAACTTGTATTGGGATTGAAGTCATCATAGCAGAAGACATTTGCACCATTGCTTCAATCTAGAGTGCCTAAAAGCAATTGCAGTTGCTAGTTTTAGTTAGTTAGTTACTTTTAGTTTAGGCTCTGCTCCATGGGATTATGCAAAGGTGCATATTCCCATGGATTTGCATAATCTTGGATTATGCAAAGATTTGATCTGAATCAAGCAACTATATTTTGAAAGACCGTCCATAAAAATAGTGTTTTCTATTCATACCACGAGGCCAATATCTCTAAGAGATTCCAGTTTGTGTTAATCTAATGAACTGTCTTGGATTTTATCTGCCACAAATTTCATGTTTTAGGAAAATACCAGATTAATTGGTCTAGGTTTCATTATGGTATCACTAAAGGCTTTCAGGTCGATGTAAAATTTGTTGCAGTGTCTTGCTAAATATGGTACTGGACTTTGACTAGAGGTTTCCTCATGTTTCTCTTCACAACTGTGAGCCAAAAATGCGATGTGATCTTATGTTTTAGCACCTCTGTGATCTGTAAGTGATAGCTCTGTAAGTGATAGATCTGTAAGTGATAGTGCTTCCATTTCTCACAGAGCATCATATAATCCCTCTCTTTTTCTTCACAATTGCTTTCACAATTTAGGAAGATACACCTATTACAATCTACTGTTCTTTTCCTATGAATATAATAATATAATAATCATCTTCTGTTGATCACATTTTTCAGAAGTGATGGAATGTTGAGATTCAAATATTTACATACAGTTCCATTTAGCATTCCTCAGTTACCACATCTTCTGATTTGCATTGCTGATTCTTTTTTGATGTTGAACCTGATTCCATTAAAATTTCCTCCCTCAGATACTTCCTTCTTATATTAAGTCAGACTTACTCATTTCCTCAGCAAATGATATTTAACATGGTGATAAAGATAAGGAAATGTGCATAATAGTAAGCATTGCTTTCAGGTGGCATATATTACATCAGATGGCCTCTACAGTTATGAAGCATTTATAGGAAATATTTTATTCCTTTGCAGTCTGCTTGGGTGTCATCTCACCTAGTTCCTGCATGCTGGTCCTTTCTGATTTTTATTGACAGGGGCCTTTCTTTTAGGTTGCTCAGCTATGGCCCACACCCATGTTTTCTATAGATGTCAATCTAAAGAGTTTGCTATTCAAGAGTTTTTTTCTGTTCAGTTTGTTTTATGTTTGGCATATTCTTAAGACTTTCTTCTCATTCTGAACACTGTCTCTGACTTTGGCCACTCCCCAAAAAGATTTATTACTCATCCCCAGTGAAACTTGTGTTTGAAGTTAAATGTGGAGAACTTTCTACTACTAGAATGATTTTATATAACTTCTTTTTATTGCTCTCTCTGAAGGTGGGATTTAGATAGCTTTAAAGGAGTGCTGTATCCTACATCCTACATAATATAATTTATAATCCTACATAATATAATTTAGAATACACTTCATTAAATATATATGATACAATTTCTTATAAATATAGCTAGAAAGTGACAGAAGTGGAACAGCACAGTACCGGGACCTCCTGCCGAAATTGTTAATTTCATTCATAGAAGAAATCCGTATGCAATGACACAGAGTTCTGTGTCCTCTAAGTCAGATTGAAAACAAAATTGAATACAAGTTATATTGGCAAGGTTTAAATTAAATTGTCTACAGAAGCTATTTTTGGCAAGCAAGATTGGATTCCATAGAAAGGAAGTGAGCCTAAGTTTTTTTCTAATGTATGATCTATAATGCAACTGCTGTTGTTTCTTTGAAGTTCACATGGGCAAGCAGAGAGAAGGGCACCGACTTTTCAGAAAGGATGGAGTACGCGCCAACACGAACTGTCATGAAGTGCCAGCAGCTCTAAATCTGCAATTACATATGAAGAATAGTTGATAAAGTGAATGCCGTTTCTAACTGAGTTTAAAGGCTGGTGACATTTAGTCAGAAAGCTAACTTTGCTTTTTGTCTTATCATTCTATCACTCCAACTAGGGAGCGCTCCAATTGGCCTATTTAAGAAGTCAGGACTGAGTTAGGGTCTTTTTTTGTCTTTAGAATCAAAATAGTTGAGGAAGCAAAACAAAATGAGTATAAAAATCAAGGGCAATAAGAATTAATATTTTTCCACTTTAGGAAAGGATTATACGTTACTGAGAAGAAAATAAAGCAATGAGAAAAGGTCTAATGATGTAGCTTATAAACTGCAGATTTTCTATTTGCGGGACATACAAATCAGTTTTAGTTTATCAAGCATAAAACGACGTCACTGAAAATTTGGAAATGCTGTCTATCATTAGAACTCGTGAGGGCCTATATTAGCCTTTCTCTTTATAAAGAGTTTATGTTGACGATATTTCCCAACTTTTTATCTAACATTTCCCGTTGAAATGTTAGTGGCTGGGGTGAAAAAAAGCTACAGTTGTATACAGGTCCTGAGTTCTTACTTGCATTTAAAAGTGGCGATCCTGTGGTAACGGTAGACTAGTTAAATTGCTATTTGACCTGTATGATGATCTGAAGCTATCAAATGTGTGCGTAGACTGTGATCATCATCTAATGTTATTTCCTTTATAATACAGGCTAAACTATTCAATCTATTTCTTCATCAGTGGGACTCTGAAGCAAAGTAACCATCTTATAAGTCCAAAAGCTTAAAAGTGGAGTGGTAAAATGGTTTATCTGATTTTTTTTTTTCATAACTAAAGTGCTCTCTTAAAATCTTAAGCAGAAGTAAGCATTCAGGAAAAATCTAGAAAACAATTTATCTCCTTTCCATTCACATCTTCATCACCATATCTAGCTAATCCATGCTATTATGCAATCACTAAAGGAAGATGTCCTTTGGAAGGCATCACGTTTCTTTTATTTTCATGCACAAACTTATTACAATATGCTTACTGATTAAAATATGCGTACATTTAGCAGAGCTGAATGGATTTTTTAATAAAGTGATTCATCATTAGAAAATTATTAGTGATTTTAATGAAACAAAAATAATGAAATACCACAGAAACATACCAGTTTTATCAAAGATAATTCTCAACATATTTTAGAACTAGAAAGCTTTGGCCCTGAATGTGCCAGACTGGCCCAAATGCTGGGAATCCCAACTCTTCTGAAGGGAGAACTACTGTTTCTTGTGTATCTGTATATTTGCATATGTATGTATGTTTTTTTTTTTTAGAATGGATAAATTATATGTATGTGTACAAGTATATTTCATACCAACACACATAAACATAAACACATATACATATATAAGCATAAAAATGATCTATTTTTCTTCTGGGTGATGAAGAAGCTGTAAAAGTCTTTACATTTTTCTCTAGAAGTTAAACTGTATTAGATCCAGCTACAGAATTTTGGGGAGAAGTCCTTTAAAACATAGAATATTATTGAATATGTTCTTTGACAACATCGTATGCCAGATATTTGCACTTTGCAACAGATAGGCATGTTGAAAATCCCCAGTTGCATTCATTCCTCAGGTTAATGCACTGTAATGAATTTAGTCCGTGTTTCTCTGCGGTCATAAAACAAGTTGAAAAGGAAAAGAAAAGAAAAGAGAAAAGAAAAGAAAAGAAAAGAAAAGAAAAGAAAAGAAAAGAAAAGAAAAGAAAAGAAAAGAAAAGAAAAGAAAAGAAAAGAAAAGAAAAGAAAAGAAAAGAAAAGAGAAAAGAGAAAAGAAAAGAAAAGAAAAAGAACCTTTAGAGACTTGAGAGCCACCTTTGTAAGTTTGTATGTCTTGAAAATAATTTGTACATGTTTTAGACTTATTGAATAAGTATGTTGCTTATAACTTAATGTTAGAACATTTTGGTTGTATCATCTCGGTACTTTTCACTGCTGAACCACCTTATGTTTTAGGGATTTTCTGTAGTGTTTGTGATTTGCATGAAAAGGAAAGATTTCAATAAAAGCTACATAAACATGGCACATTTTCACATATAATTGCCAAAGTTGCATTTAAAAGCTATGCAGATGACCATAAATTGCTGAGCACTTAGGCCTATATTAAGCTATAATATGGCTGCCTTGCTTCTCTTGACTTACTTCAATGACGAATGTGGTACCCACATGGCTTGGACCTTGACAATGTCCAGGATTCTGTAGGTATTAAAGAAACAAGCACCTTACCAACCATTTCACACATAAGCTTGGAGCTCTACTAGTGCTGTAGCAACAATATAACCATTAGTAAGTCTTTGCATTCAGGAGCATTTCTGCCATTTTAGGGCTGCCTCTTACTGCACGGCAGAAGAGAATCTATTATTTCCTTCTTTTAAAAGCATTGCATAAACTCAAACTGAAAAACAGTGAAACATCTTACATTTATCTGCATGTGGTTTAAGTTAAATAGAGACACTCATAGCTATTTACAGTGTCTGAATGAATTTCTAATTAGGAGAAGTTGTCAACTTGTTAAGCTAGAAGGAATACGATATATTTATGACATCCTTTATGATAATTTTTATAGCCACATTGGCTTAAATTCAGACAATTTATCTTTCATAACACTATCTGACTGAGGCCATGACAGGAATGTCCTTAAAAGGATACACACAATCCCCCTTTTTATTTTGAAATTAGTTTGAAATTGTTTCTGTCACAGCACAACATTAAGTGAGTTAAACCTTGTTTAGACAGATGAGTGATGCCTAAGCAGTAAAAAGAGGAGCCTAGTGAATGAACACTATTATTATGCTGCAGAAATATTAATCCATGGCCTCAATATCTACATGTCTTGAATGAACATGTCACTTCTTAGCAAAATAACATTGTGTCAGGACTCTACTGAAAGATCTGATATTTAATTGTATTGATTGATCAAAAAGTGTAAACAACATAATGATAAACAAGTGAAATCTCTGTAGTCTAAGGATAATGGTTAGCATAAGCTCTTGGTCTGCTGCTAAATGCTGCTAAATGAGTTACCGAATACAATAACGCGAAGTGATTCAAGCATTCTATTCTAAAATTAATTTTCTTGATGCCAGTATTTGTGTAACTGATAAAGACAAGAGTACACAGGTGTATGTTTCCACCTATCAATAGTAAATTATAATTTTGGCAGCACTGAAGCAGAGGAGCAGAGGGACAAGTGGCTATAGTGCCTGAACAAAGACAAAATGACATATTCTGTTTAATGTAGCTGCTAATTTCAGTACCTCCTTTTTATTACATTATGCTGATGATATCCTCTGAAAACTGAACAAAATAATGAATTACTTACGTGGGAGATTAGGGATGTCATTCTCATGGAGAACTCTTTTATGGAAAAAATAAATGCAATGTAAGCCATCTGGAAGGCAAAAATGCTGTTCATTTATTAGTTATTTTTGTCCTTGAAGTTGAATGGCAACCACAGAAAAGAATAGCTCCACTGTACAAATGGAAATTCCATATCCTTCTTTTTGAACATACGCATATTTATATTTATCTTGCTTCACCATAGTTTCATATTGTATATGAAAGAAGAGGATAGTGATGCAAATGTAGCTGAGAACAAAAGTGGGAGAAGGATAGAGTGAA
Organism: Tinamus guttatus; assembly: GCF_059628265.1. Taxonomy (NCBI): domain Eukaryota; kingdom Metazoa; phylum Chordata; class Aves; order Tinamiformes; family Tinamidae; genus Tinamus; species Tinamus guttatus. The sequence continues at coordinate 1,688,657 of NW_028288990.1, read as the reverse complement.
TTTAGGGACATAGCAGAAGTATGCAAAAAAGATGCATATGCCTAGAGAGCAAGAGGATGAAAGAACTGTAAAATGATGAAAGAAGGGTTATATTCAAGAGAAGATGAAAAGAAGAATGTAGTAAAAAATGTTAGAGAAAAAAAGGTGTAAAAATAGGAAAAACAGTAAATAACATTAAAAATAATGGACCAGATTCTTACCTTCATAAATGCAAGCTTTTCCATTAGTTTTCATTGCAACTGTATTTAATGACAACCAGGTCTACACTGGCAATTTCCCAGGGGTAATTAGAATAGATCATTGACCGGAAGTCTATCCTGATGAAGTCTCTGTATCTCTGTTTTATGTAGGATGTGGGCTTTAAGACTTGCCTTTTTTAGGATCATATGTCTTCTGAGTGAGTGGCGCATCAGTCCTACCCTTAGGCTGGAGTAGTCCCACAAATGTGTCACGAGCAGTCCAGGAGAACTCCAGGAGCTGCAGCTACAGCCTCTCCTTTGAGGACTCCTCACATGTGGCTGTCTGCCTAGTAGAAGATAGAATAATTTAAATGTTTTATAAATAGGTGAAACGTTTTAAATGGGAATGCTCTCAGTGTTTTTTCTCTTCCATCAGTGGCAGTCACTGGCTTCTCTCCTCTTGGCTGTGGCTTTGGACTCTTCTCCTCCCTGTCTATCCCACAGCAGCTGTGTCTACTCTAATTGTGCAAAACCTCCATGTTTGGATCCCAGTCTCCTTCCTGCTTGACCAACGGCCCTGTGTATTTCCATGTGGGCCCTGATGGGATGCACCCCAGAGTGCTGCAGGAGCTGGCAGATGTCATAGCTAAGCCACTCTCCAGCATCTTTGAAAGATCCTGGAGAATGGGGGAGGTGCAGAGGACTGGAAGAAGGCCAATGGCCAATGTCACGCCAGTCTTCAAAAAAAGGCAAGAAGAAGGACCCAGGCAACTACAGGCCAGTGAGCCTCACCTCCGTCCACGGAAAAGTCATGGAATGGCTCATACTGGCCGTTGTCTCCAGGCACATGGAGGACAAGAAGGTGCTCAACAGTAGTCAGCGTGGATTCACCAAGGGGAAATCTTGCTTGACTAACCTGATAGCCTTCTATGATGGAATGACCAGCTGGATAGATGAGGGGAGAGCAGTGGATGTCATCTATCTCGACTTCACCAAGGCTTTTGACACTGTCCCTCACAACATCCTCCTGGGCAAGCCCCGGAAGTATGGGATAGATGAGTGCACAGTGAGGTGGATGAGGAACTGGCTGGATGGCAGAGCTCAGAGGGTGGTGATCAGCGGTGTCAAGTCTAGCTGGAGGCCTGTAGCTAGCGGCGTCCCCCAGGGGTCAGTCCTTGGTCTAGTTCTCTTCAATTTATTCATCAATGACCTGGATGAAGGCACAGAGTGCTCCCTCAGCAAGTTTGCTGATGACATGAAACTGGGAGGAGTAGCTGATACCCCAAAAGGCTGCGCTGCCATCCAGAGGGACCAGGACAGACTGGACAACTGGGTGGTGAAAAACCTCATGCAATTCAACAAGGCCAAGTGCAAGGTTCTGCACCTGGGGAGGAATAACCCCAGACACCAGTACAGGCTGGGGACTGACCTTCTGGAGAGCAGCTCTGCAGAGAAAGACCTGGGTGTCATGGTCGACGACAAGTTGACCATGAGGCAGCAGTGTGCCCTCGTGGCCAGGAAGGCCAATGGGATCCTGGAGTGCATTAAGAGGATCGTCTCCAGCAGGTCGAGGGAGGTGATCCTGCCCCTCTACTCAGCCCTGTGAGGCCTCATCCGGAGTATTGTGTTCAGTTCTGGGCTCCACAGTACAAGAGCGATGTGGAGCTTCTGGAGAGAGTCCAGCGCAGGGCTACAAGGATGATCAGGGGCCTGGAACATCTGCCCTATGAGGAGAGGCTGAGAGAGCTGGGCCTGTTCAGCCTGGAGAAGAGAAGGCTGAGAGGGGATCTAATCAGTGTCTATAAGTACCTCAAGGGAGGCAGTGAGGAGGATGGTGCTGGCCTCTTTTCACTGGTGGCCATCGACAGAACAAGAGGTAATGGCCACTGACAGAATGAGAGGTAATGGCCACAAACTGAAGCACCAAAAGTTCCACATGAACTTAAGGAAAAATTTCTTAACAGTGAGGGTGACAGAGCACTGGAAGAGACTGCCCAGAGAAGTTGTGGAGTCTCCTTCTCTGGAGATCTTCAAAACCCGCTTGGATGCAGTCCTGTGCCATGTGCTCTAGGTGACCCTGCGTGTGCAGGGGGGTTTGGACTAGATGACCTCTAGAGGTCCCTTCCAACCTTAAGCATTCTATGATTCTATGATGTGTGTTCCCAAGCCTCTGCTTTGGCTCCTGGCCCCTCTTCCCCCACAGCAGCTGCCCAGCTCTGCCCTGCTGAGGCCCTGCTTCTGGCTGTGCCTCCTACACAGCCAGGGACGATCCTCCCTCCCCTTCCCAGGCCTCTGCCCTCAGCTTTGGCATCTGGCCACTACACTTTCTTCTTTACCTCCTTTCTGGATTCAGCTTCTGTCTGTGGCACTTGGCTCCTTTCTCTGCCCTCACATAATTTTTAGCAGCTGAATTCTCTCTCTCTCTCTCTCTATCCCCTGCTCCTCCAGTCTGTTCTTATCCTCTCCTGCTCTTGCACAGCCTCCAAGGGCGCCCTTTTACCAGCCTGCCTCAGCTGTTGGCCCCAGAACTTGGCAGTTGTCCTCCGTTCCCATAGGCATCTGCCTTGCATGCTGCCTCCTGGTGCTCCCCGCGCCGCCCCCGTCCCAGCGGTTGTCACCCCACATGTGCCGGCTGGGCCCTGGGCGGCCGGGCCCTGGGCGCCTCTCTAGCGCCCCCAGGTGCAGCCCCTGCCTCTTCTCCTCAGCCCCTGTCCCAGCTCTCAGCAGCTGCCTTTCCTCACCTCGGCCCTCACCTTCTGGCCCCTTTGCCTGCCCAGCTCTCAGCAGCTGTCTCGTCCCTCTCCCTTAGCCCACCCCGCAGTGGTTTCCCACTCTGTTTCTGGTATCTTGTCTCCATTCTCAGCAGCTTGTCTTGTCTCTGGCTGCGGCTCTGTCTTAAAGTCTGCTTATGCCTGTAACACATAATCAGGCCAAACCGGCTTGTTTGGCTCTTTATGCTGATGCAGCTCCACAGCTGTTTTCCTTAGTGCCTGTCTGCCTTTCGCATCTGTTTTCTGCTTTTCCACACCCCAGTCGAAACAGTTACTTCCATAGATATCATATTCCTCCTTCTTTCAGGCCAGCGGCTCCTGTCCCCTTTGCCTAGTCCTCAACATCCACCTTTCCCTTCTGCTCAGGCTTGGATTTCTGCACATGGCTCCTCTGCCAATGCTTGAACCCGTGTCACCATCTTTTCCCCTTCTCTTCTTTCAATAGTTTGCTTAAGACAGCTTTGAGGACTGCCTCTCCCTTGCCCCGCTGTGCCCCTGTCCTCCCTCCAAACTCATCAGGACGGTCGTGGCCTGAGATACCTCCTTACTTTATTATAAGCATCTGTGAGGTGATGCCCCCAGTTCAAAACATATCTCCCTCCCTGCCTCGCAAATGCACGCCTGGCTTGGATGTGCCAGCTGGAAGCAGGGGCTGGGAAATGGTGTGGAAATGGGTTGAGGGAGACTTTCACATCAACCTTTATTATTTTGACAGCACATCACAGCAGTGACCACTGAGTTGTCAGAGTGGCCTCCAGGAATACTTTTAAGTTGGGGGACAACATGGTCCACAGGGGGAACACTAGTAAAGGGGAGACCAATATGACCCACAGGAAAATCTGTGATACACAGTGGTCAATATGGTCCTCAGGAAAAATAAGAGTAGAGGCATACAGTAAAAAGAGCAGCCAGGACAACTGTGAGGTTTGCTGCAACTGCTCCTCATGAGGCAGGAGCCTGTTAGGCTAAGTACATGGAAAACTGTGAGCTGTGACTTGCTGTTCTGATTTTGGGGAAGCAGGTTTGCAGTAGTAGTGTGTGCCATTTTGGGAATGAGTTGCATGTGTACAGTGGGCTTTGATTTTCTGTTGGCATATCAAGATGCTCAGGCTAAGCAAATGACTCAACTGTAGCCAAGACATCAGAGTATGAACCTGTTGTCACGTGGGGAGATTTCCATGAGCCCCCACCACCCTGAAAATCGCTTACTAATGTACAGCAGTCTCCTGTTCTGACCTCTTACTTCCCAGTGAGCCATGTCATGTTACTGCATCATCGTGGTCAATGATGTCATGCCAGGGATGCTGACTAGGGTAGAGGATGGGTGCCCCCAGTGTTCAGGGATGCCCCACTGTGTTGAAAATGTTGCAGTTTGAAAGCCATAGTGGTAGTGGTGGTGTGGGGGGGAAGGAGATATCAAAAAAAGTATCGGATTCACAAACAGTCTGTGGACTGTAGGTCCGATCGCCTTCCTAGGAGCGAATCGAGTTCCCAAACAGTGTGATCCACTATAAGCTCAACCCTGGCAGTATCGGATTCACGAACAGTCCGTGGACCGTAGGTCCGATCGCCTTCCTAGGAGCGAATCGAGTTCCCAAATAGTGTGATCCACTATAAGCTCGACCCTGGCAGTATCGGATTCACGAACAGTCCGTGGACCGTAGGTCCGATCGCCTTCCTAAGAGCGAATCGAGTTCCCAAATAGTGTCACCAACTATAAGCTCGACTCTGGCAGTATCGGATTCACGAACAGTCTGTCAACTGTAGGTCCGATCGCCTCCCCCCAAACAAGTAGTCGAGTTCACAAACAGTATGATTTACTCAAATGCAACATTTACAAAGCAGGTTTCGGATGTCAATACAGGAAATTATCTACTAGAGCGTGGGATTTTTAGCTAGCTCTGATGTACAAATGTGCAATCATCACTCACCCCAGAAGATGGGAGAGGGCTCTCAGTCTCGAGTCTCCTCAGGCGGCATCCTGACGCAAGGGGAGGAAAGGGGGGATCAGCGCATCAACTGATCCAGAATTTATGATGGATTCTTCCCTCTCACTTCTTAGTCTCTTCAGGCAGCATCCCAGCGCGAGGGGAGGGAAGGGGGATCAGCCTGTCGACTGACCCAGGAGTTACGATGGTTTCTTCCCTCCAGACTTTTCATCCTTAGTTCACCTTTTATACTTTTCTTTACATTCAGGTGGAGCTTGAGTGACTAGAGTCATACTTAATATTGTTATTGATTGGTGAAAAAGTTTCTCGCTTTCATTTAAAGGTACAGTCAACCGAAAATCTAGAGCGCATGCTCAGTGAGGGGTGGTCGTACCTCGGAGGCGGGTAACTTTTGGGATGGAGGTATGGTTTTCACATTATAATGAGCAAAGTTCAAGCAAAGTTCATCATTTGCCACCTTTGCTGGCTCAGCACCGGACTTGTTATCGTATATCTCTCATTAGACAGCCACTGTGCGGCTTATCAGCAGCCCAGCACAGGGAGTGCAACAGAGTTTGGCCGCGGAGCCTTCACCCCGCTCCATCCTCCGTTACTCCCCTTTGCAGCTGCGAGGAGGGCAGATTGCGTTGCCCAGGGAACCGTGGAGGAGCAGAGTCCGTGCATACCAACCATCCTGGAAGTGGCAACTGTGTAGCACCCCAAGCAGGCCTCTGTAATGCCAGAGCTGTGTTAGGCCCTAGTTTTCCTCTCAGTTCCTGCTTTCAAACAATTCTTCCACAAACACTCCTTCCACACTATCCACCCCGTGACTATAGTCACTCAAGCTTCACATGAAGTTGTTTAGGTGTTAATATTACATGCCCTAAACATGATGCAGTTAAGCGAGTGATTGCACATTGGTACATTAGACGTGAGAAGTTACAGGAAAGGCAGGGTATCTAGTTCTACAAGAATATATATATATACAGAAAATATTGCAGTTACAATAGTAAGTAATGCTTATAACAAACTTTGTATCCACCCCGTGACTCCAGTTACCATTGTATATTGAAATTTAGTCTCAAATTAGAGTCTTAGTACTTGGGACATCAATAGGGTCCTCCACCTGTAAAGGGGTATAAGCGGTGAACTGAATCATCTTTATGTTAATAGCTTTCATTATAGTAGATTTTACACAGGATATTGCTATACTTAGGATAATTATCATCACAATGAACATCACCACATATTCTATCAAACTTTGGATCCAACCAGTGACACCAAATCCAAACCAACTAAACACCTTCGCCAGCCAGGTAGTGTTCATTGATTCCCGGAGTTCATGGGTGTCTTTCGCCACCTGTCGTATCTTCTCTAATTGGATATCCAGGTCCTGTGTAACATTAGGGATATAAATGCAGCAGTCGGTACTGGAGAGGTTTAGGTAGCCACAAAGTCCATTTTGGCGTAACAGCATCAAGTCCAGTGCCATCCGGTTCTGAAGAGTCATTTTTGATGTGGCTTGTAGTTGTTGATTGAGCAACTGTATACTAGTATCGGTGGCATTAGCTAATTTTTCTACTTGATAGGCCAGCTTACTTAACCATAATCGCGTTTGCACAGTAGCACGACCAAATCCAAAAAATCCTTCCATTCCCCAGGCTATGCGGGTGGCTGCTCCTGGGTCCTGCCACCCTTCTACATGTCCTGACAGTTCTATTTTTGCCCGTTTTGCTCGAGCCATCCAGTGGGGTCGGAGGGGAGTTCTCCTCCACATGGGGCACAATGTTGGAAGGCCCAAGGTACACTGGAGTTCAGGTAATCCAGCCCATAAGGAGGTATACATATTGCCATCACTGCAGGCCCAGATCAAACCAGCCGGAGTGTCACCAGAAGCTATACGGCAATCATTACGAGGCACAAAGTCTTCACTTACTGATTTATATTTTATGCTGTGATTATGGCACAGACAGCCTATTTTTAGGGAAATGTAAACTGGCCAATAGTGTCTGACCCAATCGTGTTGTTCCCAATTGGAGCAATTTATCACATTTTGGCAATACCACAACGCTGACTTGTTTGATACTGAGCCAAAGGAAAATCCTGGGCCAAATGGTGTAAAACCCCTGAAGTCACGGAATTCTCCAAACCAAGAGCAATCTAATTTATGTTTATGTTGAGAGGGACAATCTTGCCCTCTCTTCCACTGTATACACCAGGATGCATTTATAGGTTGACTATATTGCAGAGTGGCGGTTGCTCGTCCCCAAGGTTTTAAATCTGTTGCTCCCCATAAAACCCAGTCACAGGGAAGAGTTGCAGTATTATTGTCTTCATAATAAGTGCAAATTGTCTTATCAATGGTAGAAAAATTAAATGGCTGACTAAACTGCACAGCAACTCGCTCTCTGGAGAATAAGGATTCACTATATGGAGAGTACCTGGTGTACTCCATAACCTCAGCAAGCTCCCTGCTATGTCAGTGGGAAGGATACCCATAGGAAGGGGGTCTTCTACAGATTTGGGTAGAGGCAAGCAAGCGGTAATACTAGATTCATTGAGAGCAGTTGCAAACCCCTTTATTAAAGTTAGGGCTAAGTTATCCTTCAAACCATGGGTGGCAGAGTCAGGGACGGATAAGGTTTGTGCGTTGTCACTATGAGTATCTCCTTGATTCCAGTGCACTAAACATATCAAGCCAAAGCATATCTTCCCAACGCAAGTTGGAAATATCGTATTTGCTAACCCTAACTACAGCTCTATAACCCTATTACAAATATCTGATTTACAAATATCAAAACAACACTATGCAGGAAACTAACAATCCCGATGGATACTCAAGATCAGTATAGGAGAGTCCTTGGTTCCAGGTACAATTGTCCAGCATTCCGGGTTTTTGACATCCTGGAAAACAAAAGGAAGAATGCTCGGTCTCTGCCTTGACCGGCACAAATTGGATTGTTATTGATTTTGCAAGCATAAACAAGCAATTATATTTGGTCAGAAGTCGGGAATGATCCACCGACTGCTTATGCGGTGTATCTTCCCACTAGCATCAGTGGCTTCCCAGGCACATAGTCCTCGAGGTTTAGCCAAAATTAAAGGGACAACACCAATAGAGGGCAATTTTGCCATCACGGGCTGTCCCACCTGCATTTGAATAGGTGTATGCTTTTGTGACTCTGAGGGCTTTGATAAGGTGGGAGCAGGTGGTCCTGTGGGACAGAAAGCTTGTATTTTGGGGCTTCCATAAGTTCCCCATCTGTTATTTACTGTGTAGACTGCTTGGGAGAGCCGCAGATCCCAGTTAGGCTGTGACACTTTTGCATGTTTCTTAATCATGCCATTGACTCTTTCCACTATACCATTAGCTTGGGGATAATGGGGAGTGTGAAACACCCATTTTATTCCTTCTTGTTTTGCCCAATCTTGCACTACAGTAGCAGTGAAGTGACTGCCATTATCACTTTGTATGCACTCTGGTGCTGGGAGGCTACTAAACCAGTCCTGCAGGGTTTTCACAGTATTCTCACCAGTGGCTGCACTTACTGCCGTAGCCATGGTTAGTCTGGATACTACTTCCACACCTACCAGGATATATTTTCGACCACGAGCAGGTCGTAATGGTCCCACATAATCAATTTGCCAGGTGCTCCATAAGACTTTGTTTCTTTGAATGTGCTGAGGGGGAGCTTGATTAGGATGATTCATTTTCAGTCGGAGTTGGCATTGAGGACAAGCTGATATGATTTCACTAACTAATGCTACTGACACAGGCCATCCCCGTGCCACACATTCGTGATATAGGTCATTTTTCCCTGAATGTCCCCTTTTTACATGCAACCATTCGATTAGCCTTTGCCACTCATCTCCTTCAGCAGCTACTATTTGCACTTGCGCTAACCTATCGACTTCCTCATTCCACTTTGTTGCTGGTGCACTAGTTTTTGCATGTGCCTTTACTCATCCTATTTCTAAAGGTCGGTGTCTGCTTACTTCCAAAAGTCTCTGCCAGTCACTTGTCCTCCACACTGGTACACGATTTACCTCCCAATTATTTGCTTCCCATTGACATATCCATTCTGTTGCTCCCTTAAATGTGGCATAGGAATCGGTATAAATTACCTCAGCTCCATTTTCCACAGCCAACAGCAGGGCTCGGAGTTCCCCGACTTGGGCGCTACCGTCACCCTCCTCAGTTACTGACTGTCCTGAGCTTATTTCCAGGGCTGCTGCCTTATAATTCCACCCCGTGCTTGTTCTTCGGGCAGAGGCATCAGTAAACCACACTCCATCCTTTTTAGAGGATACAGTGAATTCTGGAGCTACCTTAATAGGTGAAGGCTTATAAGGAAGACATAATGTTGTAATGTCTGAGCTTACTGGCTGTTGTAATTTGGAGGTCTTAGTTGGTCCTTCTTTTAGTGCTAACAAGTGGCTTATTCCTTCTAGATAAGCATACCATTTGCGGATCGTTCCCTTCTGTGCGACACCTTCAGGAGGGGGGGTGCCTTTAAGGATAGGGCTTAACAATGGAAAAGGCCCCTGAACGATGATATCCTGTGAGGTTCGTAGTTTTTCTGCCTCTTTCACTGCATGAACTAAGGAGAGAAGTCCCTTTTCCCACTCAGAATAACGCTGCTCAGTCTCTTTAAAGGAGGTAGACGAGAAAAGCAGGGGTTGTGAAGGACCTGAAGCTCCTTTTTGAAAGATGCCACAATAGGAGGCATGTTCAGAGAAACCCCATTCAGCCCGAAAAGGGTCCACTGGATTTAGGGGGCCTAACCTTTGATTGATAACTAATTCATCCTTTAGGGTTTTAATAGCTTCTGCATGGATCGGAGTCCAATCCCACGGTTTGTTCTTTCTCAGCAAATCATAGAGAGGACGGGCAATTACAGAGAACCCAGGAACATGTTTCCTCCAATATCCTAGTGTTCCCATTAGTTGTTGTAGTTCCTTCTTGTTTTGGGGTAGGCGTCCCTTTTCAATCTCTGTTAATGTATCGTCGGGCACAGCTACAGCTCCTGATACCCACAAAGCCCCCAGGAATTTAACTTCTTGTGCTGGACCTTGACATTTGGATGGTAGTACCTCCATGTCATGGTCTGTTAATAGTTGCCAAACAGTTTGAGCAGTTTCTCGTACACATTCTTTGTTGTTTCCACCTATTAGTATATCATCTATATATTGATAAATGCATATTTCAGGGGGTTTCTTTACTGTGGCTAGAAGCTTTGCAAGCGCATTATGTGCAATAGTGGGTGAGTGTTTATATCCCTGTGGCAATCGATTAAAGGTGTATTGTACACCATCCCATGTAAATGCAAACTGTGGCTTGTCTTTATCATCTAAGGGTACCATAAAGAACATATCTTTGATATCTAGGGTGGCCATCCAGGGGTGTGCAGCTGATCGTATAGCCATGACAATCTCAGCTATGCTAGGGACTGCCACTGTTAGTGGGCCGGTGTTATGATTAAGTTTTCGGTAATCAATTGTCATTCTCCACTTGCCATCCGGCTTCTTGACAGGCCACACCGGGGAGTTATACGGAGAATGTGTTCGGCCAATTATGCCTCGCTTTTCTAAGTCCACAATTACTTCAGTTATTCCCTTCTTTGCAGCTGCAGGCAAAGGGTACTGGGGAACATTGGTCACATGAGATGGGGGCAGGGCATGTGTTACTTCCAGCACTCCTACCGTTATGCTTTCCTGCTCCTTTCCTCCAAAATTCCAAACACTACCATTAGGCAGATGATACCATCGCTTTCCTCTAAGCACATCGTATCCTAGAATGTTCCCAGGGTGTGAACTTAGTACCACATCCACAGCTGTCATCCTCTTTTCCCCAGGCAACCATAATTGTGTCCTAGCAAGTGGGCATTTTTCTTTAGCACCTGTTACTCCACTAATCACAATAAATTTTTGAGAGGGTTTAATTCCTAATGATTCTGCTTGCAACTTGTTCAGAACACTAATTTGTGCTCCAGTATCAATCAAAAATTCTAGACTAAGTTTTTTTGGACCAACAGGAATTGATATATAGGGTTCTTTGTTTTCAGACCATTGAAAAATATGTATCATGCGGGTTGGGCCCGAATCCCAATCCGCATTGCTTAGTTTTTTGATCTCCTAAACTCTTCACTTAGAGGAGCAAAGGGATTGTTTGTTCTGTCAGAGGTGGGGGCAGAGGGGGAGTTCTTGTCTTGTCTGCTTGGAGGAGGAGATTCAGTTGCTCTGCGTTCCAGGATTTCAACCAATTTTCTGATGCAGCTAGTGGATTGCCCCTGCAACATAGCGCGGGGCACTCCTAAAGCTAATGCTTGTCGCCATAAATCGTTACGCAGAGGGCTGTTAATTTGATTTACTGATGCCGGCAGACCCTGAAAGGGTTCCAGTTCATGTTTTGGGTATGGTCGACCCTCCAATTTTCTCGTGTGAAATACCTTCCTACCTCTCCCTGATTGTTCTGATAGAGGCTCAAGGTCTGACCATGCCATCTCTCGTCCATAACTCACCATGTCATGTAACAGCTCTGCCCAAGTAGGAACGTGTGCTGGGGGGGCGTGAAGGTTCTGATCATTATGCTGTTGGGCCCGAATGACCCTTTCCTTTAAATTTTGCATATATATCTTTGCTGTGTCAGGCAGACCCTTAATAAGGGGCCTTAGGTGGACTGGGTCTACCGGAGCCATTAACGGAACATCAAAGCGTCCTCGGTCATACATTGCCTGAATACAAGCAGCTTTCTGCATCGCCTCTGATAAGTCAGACAGTCCCCTAACTTTGATTATTAGTGGCTCGCCTCTTTCTCTGGGGTCTATTCCCCCTGCCCAGTAAGCAACTCGAGCAGTAATAGATCGATTATCATCTGGGAACCCCTCATCTAGAAACACTCCTGGTCCCCAGAAGCCTAAAGATTCTTCTCTGTCTAACAATATTCTGTCACCACCTGAAAGGGAAACTCTCCACAAGTATTCAGTTTCGGTTTCCCCAGGCTTTCTTGAAAATTTAGTCTGCAGTTCTCCTAATTCTGAACCTGAATAAGGAGTAGTCCGAACTGTGGTGCGGGGATTCCGACCTCGGGGACCTTCAGATGTTTCGGTCTTTATCAGCGGCCGAACAGCCACTAATTCTGAGGATTCTTCTTGTATCTCTTTATCTGGATCTCCCCATATGTCCCCGTCCCAGTCCTCAGGCTCAGTGTTAGTAATTAACTTTCTGATTTGCCGCATATTAGGGGGTCGGGGTGCCTGCATCAGCATTGTTTCAATTCGCTGCTCCAGTAACTGCGTACGTCTCTTCCTTCTCTAATTCATACTGCAAATGTTGAATTTCTGAATTCTTACCTTGATAAACTAATTTCAATTTCTCAAATATTTTATAGTCCTTCTGCGCCTGAATTAAGCAACCACCCAGAATAGCACAAATAACACCCTTGCCTTTGCCGTCCTTAAACTTAGCATGGCATTCCTCCATTCTTTGCAAAACCTTTTCAGGATCTGACCAATTATCTCTGGCCCAATCTTCCCCACCTTCTGAGGGACCACATTTCTGTCTCCGTAGGAATTCCTTTATCGACATCCTGCCGACTACGCCAATTTTGTGTTGAAAATGTTGCAGTTTGAAAGCCGTAGCGGTAGTGGTGGTGTGGGGGGGAAGGAGATATCAAAAAAAGTATCGGATTCACAAACAGTCTGTGGACTGTAGGTCCGATCGCCTTCCTAGGAGCGAATCGAGTTCCCAAATAGTGTGATCCACTATAAGCTCGACCCTGGCAGTATCGGATTCACGAACAGTCCGTGGACCGTAGGTCCGATCGCCTTCCTAGGAGCGAATCGAGTTCCCAAATAGTGTGATCCACTATAAGCTCGACCCTGGCAGTATCGGATTCACGAACAGTCCGTGGACCGTAGGTCCGATCGCCTTCCTAGGAGCGAATCGAGTTCCCAAATAGTGTGATCCACTATAAGCTCGACCCTGGCAGTATCGGATTCACGAACAGTCCGTGGACCGTAGGTCCGATCGCCTTCCTAAGAGCGAATCGAGTTCCCAAATAGTGTCACCAACTATAAGCTCGACTCTGGCAGTATCGGATTCACGAACAGTCTGTCAACTGTAGGTCCGATCGCCTCCCCCCAAACAAGTAGTCGAGTTCACAAACAGTATGATTTACTCAAATGCAACATTTACAAAGCAGGTTTCGGATGTCAATACAGGAAATTATCTACTAGAGCGTGGGATTTTTAGCTAGCTCTGATGTACAAATGTGCAATCATCACTCACCCCAGAAGATGGGAGAGGGCTCTCAGTCTCGAGTCTCCTCAGGCGGCATCCTGACGCAAGGGGAGGAAAGGGGGGATCAGCGCATCAACTGATCCAGAATTTATGATGGATTCTTCCCTCTCACTTCTTAGTCTCTTCAGGCAGCATCCCAGCGCGAGGGGAGGGAAGGGGGATCAGCCTGTCGACTGACCCAGGAGTTACGATGGTTTCTTCCCTCCAGACTTTTCATCCTTAGTTCACCTTTTATACTTTTCTTTACATTCAGGTGGAGCTTGAGTGACTAGAGTCATACTTAATATTGTTATTGATTGGTGAAAAAGTTTCTCGCTTTCATTTAAAGGTACAGTCAACCGAAAATCTAGAGCGCATGCTCAGTGAGGGGTGGTCGTACCTCGGAGGCGGGTAACTTTTGGGATGGAGGTATGGTTTTCACATTATAATGAGCAAAGTTCAAGCAAAGTTCATCATTTGCCACCTTTGCTGGCTCAGCACCGGACTTGTTATCGTATATCTCTCATTAGACAGCCACTGTGCGGCTTATCAGCAGCCCAGCACAGGGAGTGCAACAGAGTTTGGCCGCGGAGCCTTCACCCCGCTCCATCCTCCGTTACTCCCCTTTGCAGCTGCGAGGAGGGCAGATTGCGTTGCCCAGGGAACCGTGGAGGAGCAGAGTCCGTGCATACCAACCATCCTGGAAGTGGCAACTGTGTAGCACCCCAAGCAGGCCTCTGTAATGCCAGAGCTGTGTTAGGCCCTAGTTTTCCTCTCAGTTCCTGCTTTCAAACAATTCTTCCACAAACACTCCTTCCACACCCACCACCAAGTCTTCAGAGAAGATGGCAGATAGAGGCAACAAGTTTCCATGGCTGGTGTCCTTCCTCTGCTGCCCCAGGCACGTGTCAGGGTGCGGGAACAAGAATTTAGTACTGGTTGCCAGTTCAGTCAGATCCTCACACCCAAAAGTGATATCAAAATTCTCATAAGAGAGGTTTAGGAGATTTTTTGTTTGTTTTTGTTTTGTTTGATTGTTTTTTAATTGAAGTAGCACTACTCTGTATTCCTTTCTTACTTGGCAGGAGAAGGCTAGTTTCCCACCTCTGGTACTGCCTCAGGATGCTCAGTCTGCTAGTAAAGCCCTCAGTCTCCTCCCTCCACAGCTCCATAAGCACAGATGGCTTTTTGGAGCCACTGATCAAACTGTCTTAGAAATAAATAAATAAAGAAAGAAGCAGGTATGTTAAGCAGGGATATAAATACTAGGCACCCTCTGCATGCCCCTCTCACGAAGGACTTGAATTAGAGAAGGCTTCTGCTCTGGCTTTATTCGGAAAGAAACCATTTTCTCATACCTAAATCATTTCAAGACCTAAGCCAGCATGTAGTAAATGGTTATGATTGGGGGAGCCCCACTACATACCCAAGCTAGCTCTGGTTTAGTGAGCTGGTATAAGTGCTTGTGTCGTGATGTTTAATTCCAATGAAGGATCTGATCCTACCATAAAAAGAATTAAAGTAGTAAAATTAAAAAAGAATTAAAGGTTAAAACCTATTCTTTCTATGCTTAGCTGTATTGTTTGAGAGGATTTCTGTTTGGCTTTATTTATTTTTGTGTGTGTGTGTGTCTGCCTTTCTTAAATTACCTCATGGATTCATTGTCTGCTACTAGATATAATTCATAGGTGAGCAAGAAAAGCCCCACACTCATATTCAGATACATGTTTGTCTCTCTAAAAAGAAATATCCTTCAGAGAATGCCATCTGATTCTGCTGCAATGCAGTGAGTGACTAGCTGCGGTTAAAAGCTATGCACACAATTCCTGCTAGTGGTCATTAATCTCCAGGAAAAGCCCCATGTCTTAATTGTTACTGTATAATTAGTAACCTCTTCCATCTATCCAGTATGAAGCTGAAATAGTAATGTGCCAAGTCACTATCATGCTGTCTGAATGAGGAACTGGAAAATACTGTTATCATCAGTGCATGACAGAGAAATGTATTTTTTAAATACTCTTTTGAAAAATAGTGAGATCAGCCATCAATGTCATATGCCCAGCTCTGAAAACCAGCAAAGCTGCCATAGATTGCTGGCATGTAAGTGACTAAACAAAGAAGTCCCCAAAATTCAAAATAAAAAGATGAGACAAGTATGACAGGTTTCTTATATAACATGCTTTGTAACGGAGCCTAAATTCTCAGTAGCTGTCTCTTGATTTAGAGAATGCGAAGCTGGAAGTCTTACTCTATTACAACATCAGCCATGTAACTAACATTGAAAAAATTGGTGCGGTTTTTCTTAATATCTATGAGCCTAATAAGTCTCATAGTCTCATAATATCTATGAGACTAATTAGTAGCTTGGTATCAGTAGGAAACTAGTTTAAGTTTTATTGTGATATTCAGGAGCTCTGTTTGGGAAGAAGTTCTATCCTGAGGAAAATACAGATATTTGCTGCAAAATCCAAATCCAAAATATTCAGATGGCTAAACATTGAAATATTGGATTTTGATCATAACAAACTGTATTTCTCTAACATTCAGGACTCATAACTCTAGTAAATCTAAAATATTATACAGAATATAAATTATTATTATAAAACATATAAAAACATAATATAATTTGAAAATAAAATATTCACAAGAAGACAACAGTTCAATATAATTGAAATGAGATTGAAACTTCAATACCGTTCAGTAATGTGTCAGTATTTTTAACATCCATTTATTTTCATGAAATATTGTTTTGGATGAAATTGCATTTTCTACAAAAAAAATATGCCTCAGCAGCAATTTTTCACACCCACAATTAGCATTCACTCAGTGAGATTCTTGACTTCAATCTGACAGTTGAAAGATTCTAGGAAACTGGTAGAGCTGCCAGGCTGAATAATTAACCATAAAAATAGTGAAGTTATAAAAAGAAAATTCAACGAATCTGTTTTCTTCTCTCTGACACAACTATAACTGATGAAACAAAATTAATGCAGTAGAAGGTTAACATTTGCTTTGCTTTAAGAAAGTCTTTTTTCCTGGTGTGCTTTTCCAGAATTAATGCTGGTAGAGAAAAGTACAGGATCAGGCCCAAAGAATTTATTGGCATGTGCAATTCTTCATAGTGCTCAATGTGCACTTGAAGACTGCTATTTAGGAAACAATTCATCTAAAGTTCTTTCTTTTCCTGCTCTTCGCTGTGTTATAAGGCTAATGTGTTAGAGGATTTCGAAAAATAATTCTTCTCAACTGCCCCTCTTTTTGAGACAAGCTTGAAGTATTCAGATGAATCAGCACGGGATATCTAAGTGGTTCCTGCAGTTTTATTTAACAGAAATATCATATGAGATGCTGTATGTTATTGGATTTTCTTAAATGTTCATGTCCAAAATAGAGACGTCAGAAGCCCTTCCCCCTCAATGCAATGTCAACACTCTTTTTTTTGTAATTATTTGATTTTCTACTTATTAAATCCTGTAGACAGAGGCATCTGAATCCTTAGCACTCCCTAATACTTCAGACATTCTTTGCTTTTTACTTTTACTTCTTGCAGACACTTCTTGAGCTTTAATAAAATTTTCTCTTCTCCTTTTTTAATAATTTCAAATTTTCAATGGATACATGACTGAATCCCATTTATAACAGAGGCTCCCCTCTGGGTTAGGTGCTCTAGGAGTTCCCAGCTTAGTAGAAGAGGTAGGACAGAGGAAAGACTAATAAATCCCAGAATGAGAACCTGGGGGACATTAGGGCTCAGGAGGCAAACCCTTAGTATTGTGTATGGTGTAAGACAGTTTATCTTTCTGTTTCTGTTTATTCTCTCAAACTGTACCTAGTGTGTCCAAGGCAAAGCCAACCCTTAAATACGTAATACGCATAAATTTTTGACGACCCATGTCGCTTGCCAGAGAACATGCTGATTTATCAAAAATAAAATGAGATTTGATTAATTTCTCATTTTGTATTTTTTAACACCTATAAATTTTCATAATGATTCTTTAAATGAGAAAAAGTCCTTTTCTTAGTTCAGATGACTTTCCAAAGTGAAAAGTAACTTATAGGTAGAAAATACATAGAAAATCTAAAACTCTCAAAATATTTTACCATTTCTGAAAGAGTTGTTGCTTGATAAACTCTTTATTTATCTTTAATATTTCTAAGACTTTTTGTTGCTTACTATGATTTAAGGGAAAAAAAAAAGTCAAGATATTGAACATTGTGTAAGTAAGGAAAGGCTTCTAACTGCTTTCTCCCCCTGTAAATGGGCCTGTGATCTCTATGGAAGTTATAGCTGCTATTTTAAAGTAATTATAGGGATGAGAAAGGACTTTATAATTTCATTAGTTGTTTTCCCATTATCAGCATTTTGAAAAAAAGAAGTATCTTATGAGCAATGCTGATACGATTCCCAGGGCAGAAGACAAATAGAGAGGAAAGAAAATCCATCTTTAAGCGCAAGAGGTATTTGATTAATATTGTTCCCATCATTTAAAATGACCCCCAAGTAGTAATAGAAAACCAATGAGGAAGAAAGGAGCATTACAAAGATAAAGATCCAGATTCTTTTTGGTGGACTTCCTTGGAATTCCTTAATGCTTGATTTGCTTTGATTGTGCCGTTAATAATTTCAGATAACATCTACTCAGTAGTAAATTAGTGCAAATATAGTGTAGGTGCGTATTAAAAAAAAACTCAGCCATTGTTCCGAATGGATTCGGGATTCAGCAACAACCACACAAAATACAATAGCTATGTTGAACATTTATTCTGACGAGACATGCAGAAGAAACGAAACATGGGTAGCTACTTACAAAGGCAGTTTCTGACGGTGGAATACTAAAACTAAACATTCTCTTGACTGGAACAGGTCAGAGAGGGAGAGTTGCTTAGCTGGCTGTTGCAGAGACCATGCAGACCTCCAAGTTAGGAATTCTTCCTTCCTCCCGGGCCCTTGCTGTCTCCGCACTATCTCTTGTTATGCCCCGTGCATCCTGGCACATAGGTTCAGCACAAACGAGGAGGCAGGCCGGAGGCAGGCCGGTGGAGGGAAAGGGGCAGACAAACTCCACCTTTATCTGCTCAACTCTCTTAGGGGTGCGCATGCACGCATACCAGTGGGGGTGGGTGCAAGGGGTCCCAGCCCTCAATCTGGGGGTCCTGCCTTTCTCATCATCTTCCTCCTTACCAGGTGTTTTGCCTCCAAAACTAGTTTAGAGGACGTCTACGGTTAAGTTGGCTGCAAGTCCGATCAAGCAGCCGGCCTCAACTGGTTTTTAGAGGAGGTCGGCTACGAACCTGGCTGAGCAGCTGCCTCCGTGCTCCTTATCACTGAGACGAGGCAGACACTGCCTGTGTTCCACTGTGTTCCACTTCCCTCTGGAGATTTTTATGACCTTATGGATCATAAAAATATCCATCTCCTATACAAGCATCTATGTCATTGAACCTCATATAGTAGCCATTTTATGTTATGTTATCCTGGAAATATTTAATTTATAAAATCAAATTCAGATGCTTTAGAATAGCTTTTAGAAATTTCTATGCATATTATTAAGCAGAGTTACAGAAAATGAGGAAAATTAAAAATCTGAAAAACAAACAAAACAAATGTATATAAAGAAAATAGATTATTTAGATTTTTTAAAATCCCTTAGATCCATAATGATTTCCTTTTCTTATCACACTTTTATTTTATTTTGCATTAAAAAATAACTCTACAGTTAAGTGTGTTGATACTAACTCTAATCCTTTTAAATAGCTGAGCTTTTCTAATTACCTAGGGCTGTAATTCTCAGACCATGTCTACCAACCTCTTCTGAGTAGTAGAGAGATACTTTGTTCTGCTGCTTGTGATAAAAGACTTGGCCAGATTCCAAGCACTATAATTATAATACAAAATGAATTTCCAGATACTTTTCCAATAAACCAGTATCTCTGTTCATCTACTGCTGCTGTTTCTTATCTTCTGATGTTCCTAAGTTTTTATATGATGATTTTCACTATGAGTGAGAATTAGGTGGTTTAAAGATTATGGAACTATTAGTTGAATAAAGACATAAGTCATAAATGCTCATATAGTTTTCAGAAAGGGATTCTATAGTGATATCCTTTAGGAAAAAGGAGTGTTTCTACACTCCAAGAAGTGTAGAAACATATTCAAAACTAGTCTTGAGAAAGGCTCTTTATTTTCCCTTGGAGGCACAGAGAAACTGCAATGACTCCTTCATGTCTAGCCTGCTTAACTTGAATCAACGTATCCAAAGAGGTGAAAACCACTAGGAGATGAGGGAAGGAGGGCTGACGAAATGAAAGGGCTGGGGATGAGAGCATTAAGCAGGAAGGTACTTGCAGGGGGGAAAAAGAACTTGATCTGCTGGGGAGGTTTCCATTTTACCTCCTACATTTCTGCTTCTCCTCCTGTCTTTCATGGGCTCCCTTCTTTGCTCTTCTGAGTGCTGTTTGTGGATTATGGATGGATAAATTTTGAATTAAGGAGACATACATGGTTAGAGTAAAACAGAAATGGCTATATGGAGGAGAGCAAAGAGTCTCTTGCAGTGATAATAAAGAGGTAAACTGATACATAATTTGAGAAAACCATAATTGGCAAACAGGTTAGTGTTTAGGAGCAGTTTTCAAGTAGATCCCTTCAAAAATGCCTTGTTCGAAGAGTTATGAAAAAGGCCTAGACCTGGCTGGTTTAGGGCTTCCCCTTCCTGCCTTCATTCTGGAAATCTAGCAAATTGCAAGGAAGGGAGTTTCACACATTACAGGGATCAAGTAATGGTAGAGTATGAGTAGAGAGCAAATGGCTTCCTTGCATTCTCTTAAGCATAGGCCCTAGCAGGCACCTGCTGGTGATAAATAATCACTATTTATAATGACAAATGGCAACCGAAGGAACAAGTATGCACAAAGGCAGGTCTGAAGACAGTAGTTTGGAGAAGCTAGAGCAATTAATGATTTCCAGTGTTCCTTGATGCACTATTTTCTTACTATTCAATTTCCTTTGTTATCCAGAAAATAGAAAAGGTCTGGGATTCACTATACAAATGATTATAATGCACTTAATTTGGCTCATTCCTGTATATTATCTCTAGAATCAGCCTTGTTAATAATTTTCAAAGAATTCTGCCCCATCGCAATGAGTGACTGCCTGAGGCTAATGGCCCTTGGCATAGCTCCTCCGAGCTGGTCATTTATCTCCAGGAAATGCCCTGTGCCTTAATTGTTATTGTTTAATTAGCAACTTCTTCCATCTAAACAAGTGTCATGTGACCTGAAATAATAATGTACACAGCAGCACTTCCTGTGAGCATTTGAGCTACACCGTAGACAGGTTTTATGCAACTAAAAAAAGGCATGGGAAATACATACCCATTTGAGTGACGTGGGGCATGACAGATCAGCCACCTTCTGCAGATAACAACATTAAGAAGATTGTATGATCTTTGCTCTGTCTTTGCTCTGATATGTGTCATGTCACTGGTTTATATTAATGATTAATCTGATCCTTCACCCTGCCATTCATTGTTTTTCCTCTGTATCAGGATTTAGCTGTAGTTTTAATTACTGTGTGCTCTGAATAAAAACAGAGCATATTCCTACACAGAACAGAGACTGGCGCTGTTGCACAGAACCTGCTCTCTGCACTGCTGCTGACTTTTGGCCGTTGACTTTTCCTCTCTGCACTTTGTTTCCTTCCCCTATTCCCTGTTTACTTCTACTTACTTCTTTTGACGATAACCCTTCCCTAATCCCAGGATAATTCTTGCCAAATGTGTGGGCAGTATTTAGCCAGCACAGGACCTCTGTACACTCCTGGGATATAGGCATGCAGAGGCAAGGCAGCGCAGTGTCAAAGAAAGCAGTATTTTTATATGTTTCTTTGGATCACCAAGTAGCAGCTCAGCTGTGGGACTTTGTTCTCTCTGCCTATCCTAGGATATGTACAGTATTTCCATTGCCCATGCCTGCTTGCTTGTACTGCTGAAGAATAGCAGAGCAAATCCAGGGAATGGCAAATAAAAAACTACGACGTGCTCATTTTAGCTGTGCTACTGGATTTTGGGAACTTCCATGCACTTTAAAGGCAAATACGTATTGTGTACATGAAGGATGTACATTGTATGGATGAGATTTTTTTTTAAATTCAAGATGGTGCTAAATGTTCAGTACAGTACTATTAGATTATTTTTAAAGATTATACAAATTTAAATCCATTTCATAGAAAATGTCATTAAAATATTTATTCTTAATTCCTGGTATTTCTATTCCAGTAGAATCTAGATATCACTTTGAAAGACTATTGTTCTTGGTTTTTGTAAAAACCAAAAGATAGTTGTGACCCAGAAAAGTATTTCTCTTAAATATAAATGTGGTATTTACTATAGAGTTGAAGTCCAGAGAAACAAGCTGTAATGAGTTTATCATGGAATCGTAGAATCATAGAATAAAGAATCATCATAGAATCATAAAATCATCAAGAAAAAGAAATTAAACTGTCCATTTACAGGTGTAGAGATGAGGGTTCGTTATAGTCAGAAGTGTCTGTAGCTCTTGCTTTTATGAATACTACCAGATATGTGAAGGTTCAGGGGAGAAAAACTGCTAATGCACAACCAGTGTTTAATTGCCAATATCAATTCATTACAAATAATTAAATACTTGTAAATATATAAAATATAGATGATAGATCTTTTTCATCAGTACTTTTACCTGTGCTTTTGCTGCACTGCTCTTGTTTTGCAGAAAGACATATCTGAATTTTCTTTTTAGTTGGTGCTGTCATTATTTTTTGCCAGACAAAATGGGACAGTGACATTGTACATTATGACCAGATAAATATTTGTTAAGTGTCCAATCTTCAGGAAAAATATTTGTGACGAATGTTGTATTTTCTATGCTATGTTTGTTGCTGCTCTAAGACCAGCTTTGCCTCCCAAGAGTAAACTGGCATCTGCTGTCAGATTAGCTTCATACAAATTATCTGTCAGTTATACTCTTCAATATTTTGGCACTTGTTGAAGTTAGTCTGCTTTTTAGGTATGTTTAAAATGGTACTTGAAAGTGGAGGCTTTTTTCCTTCATATTCAGTTACTGCTATTTGATTCAATATAAAACTATTAACTAGGGCAACACTGTAGTTATTGTCTTGCATAAGGGTAAAGATGCACAATCATCATGGCTAAAAATGTTTACTGTAGTCTAGTAAAGTAGCCTTAACAATACTGAAGTTCTTGTTCAAAGAACATGTGAGGGAATGATAAATGTATTTTTTTTATTTATTTTACTATCAACCAAATAGGAATTAATTGGCTAAGAAGCAAAGAGGAACGGAAATGCATGTAAAACACAATGTCTTAGGCTTTTCACAGAAATGCAAAAGGTGGGAATGGCAAAAGTCTTTTTCCATTCATTGGTTAGTTTCTGAAAAGTAGGTCAGCAGAGTGTACACCTGCATCCTGGTGCCTCGGGTAGATGAATTTTCAAAATCTATGTAGCATTCAATTAATTAGCTATCTAGCAGATCTTCCTAGACACATGTGCAAGACATTCTTTAAAATGCTTCTTTTTAGAAAATGCATTATTACTATTTAATAATTTATTATATTTAATGACTGCATGATTATTTATCATTTTAATAACCTTTTCTGGAATTTAGAATTCTAAAATATTTTCATCAGTGGTACTTCATTTTTAAATATGACAGCTGGACCAGACTGATTTGTTATATACCACTGCAGTGGTAACTAATCCCATAACTTTATAGGTATTAAATACTGTGTATAATTAGATCATGAGGTGTGGATAACTCATCTGGAAAATTTAGCAAAGCCATAATGACTCACAAAAACTGTGAACAAATCTTATGTAAATACTCATCAAGGTTATGTGTGGAGTGGACTACTGTACTGCATAGTTGATGTGATTTAGCGGGTATTTAGTAATATTTTATACGACAAATTGTGAAGCAGAACTTTGCACTGCAAAATTGTGCTACACCTGAGTCATCTTAGTCTGCATTTAAACGTGGTTTTGATCACACTAGAACTAATTCCATGCAAATACCTTGCATAGGCTAAATGCATTCATTATTATACATTGTGAAATTGTATATCTAATTGCACACTGAAGAGCACTGCAGTTTTTCTGTATGTCTCCAAATGTTTCTGTCTGCAGATCATGTGCTCCGGTTAAGTTCTAAATAATTTGTCTATGCAGTGTGTGCTCCCTTGCTGCGTCCTCCCAATGGATGCACGCACAGCTGAGTGCTACCACTGCAAGCGCAACTGCTTTTCACTTTGCATTGGCAACTTGAGAGGCTGCTGCTTCTTTTATTTGCACTGATGTCATAAAAAGGAGTCCAAAAATGTCCAAAGAGTTTTAAGAATTTTCTGAAAGTCAGTGAATTCTAGCTGGCTTTTGGTAAAGACCCCAAGTTGAGAGAAGAATGGGTATTTTTCTTCTGTGTCATTTTCTTTATTTTTCTCTTTTGGTGTCACCCTTGACTGAATGCTGTTGTCACCTGGAGTGAGCAATGGGGCAAAGTTACTTTAACTGGTTTACAATTCACTACAGCTGTTAAATGCTGAGTGTCATTTAATAAGTGCCAAAGTAAGGCAGAATATTAACATTTTGACCAAAAAGCATAGGGGAAGACAAGAGAAATGTCATATAAAGAGTAAGCCAGATGCAACACACTGTTACTAGGTATCCTGGTGCATGTTTATTCAGTAAATGATTAACTGCTGAAAAGCAAACATTAAAACAGATATATTACAAAATGCTTTATTTTGCTTATTACCAAGCAGCAATTTCTATTTGCATCTGCAACTCTTCTGTTATGGGAAAATAAAACTCATAGAAGGCAAACAGAAATGAATAATGAACAATGAATTAAATGGAAGTACTTTGACTGTTTCCTGTTTGTATATTTGGGGGAAAAAAAAGGAAAACTTACCAACCAATGATTTTTTTTCTTTTTTTTATTACTTTAAAAATAATTTTAGAGTTTAGTTTACCCTCCATCATTAAAACATCAGAGCATCTCACATGAGCTAAAGAAAGCCATTTGAGGGTTATGGATTTGGTGTGGAGTGAGCAGTTTACTGGCGTTTTTATTTCTTCTGGCAATAAATACCTTTAGTCTTTAGATGATAGCTCAAACACTCACCAGAAATCTCTAATACAGTTTCTTACAGCCAGAACTTCAGACAGAAAAGTCGTAAACAACTTTGCAAAGACGACTTCAAGCCTGTTGACCATAGTGATAAGCTGTAGGCATCAGTCTGATTGATGGATGAAATTGTTAGGGAAAAACTGACATCATCTCCATTTTTTCAAGCAACAATTTCAGCCACTTGATAGCTCTCCAGATGCTGATCTCTGAAAAGGGGCATTGCGAATGGTGTAGTTGTCAACTGAAAGAAGGAGAGGTGAAGTGGGTGTCATTTCTGCGCTTTATCTCAGGGCATCTTACTGGATTCCCAAGGGTATACAACAGTCATTAAAATGATAGAAAAAAGATGACATCGTCTAGAGTATCCAAGAAAAAGCTTTTTGCTTCTACTGTAGAAAAACAACATGTTGAAAGAAATTAATTTATGAATTTCATGCTAGCCAATACTTCTGCATCATGCTTATTACTTCCTATGTACTAAATTTTGGGAAGATGAAACCTATCAATAAAAGACACTAAAATCTTCCAAGCAAAAAAAGCTAAAACTGTGTGCAAATAAACGTAAGATTTTGACCACTGAGAATGAGACTCAAAAATAAAAAAATAAGTTTTAGTAGCAAAATTTTTATTATTTAAACCACGTTTAAACCCAAAACTTGGCCCATATTTGCTTAATGGTAATCTGATTTAAATTGTCACATTTTATTCATTATAAATCAAGTTACGAAAAGTTTTAATCAACACAGAGTAGGAATTGATCAGTTATGTTCTGACAGCATTTGCCACAACTTTGCAAACAAATAAATTCATTCACTTTAGAATGACCCAAAAATATAAAAAAAGTGCTAGACACTGAATTCAAAATAATTGGAAATACTATGTGTATTTGAAAAGCAATCTTTTTCAAAAGCACCACGTAAATGAAGGTGGATGCATCCCTAGCTCTCATGAATTCACACAGCTGTATTTACTCAGTAAAATGATGCTATTTTGAATAACACAAAGCCTTAAAATACAGGAGGAAAAATCCTCATACATAGTTATTTATTGTATATGTTACCTATGTAGTAATCTAAATTGTGGTTTAAAATAAGTAGTGGAATGTTAGGGCTTAAAAATGGTAATAAAGGTTTTATTAAAAGAGTTTAGGTAAATAACATGTATACAGGATTTTTCGCAAATGCAACCTTTTCCTTTTCAGATACATCTTCTAAAAGTTCTGGTGTAACAGTGTTTTTCTGGCTTTAGTTTCTGGTGAGATTATTTTGTTAATAGCAGAGCTGCCTTCCAGTGAACACAATATTAGCTGCTGCCAATATATTCAAGCTGGCACAAACCTTCTGTGTGAAGGAGCCAGAAATATAGAAGGGTCCAAGAATGTAAATTTCTAGAAGCATTCATAAAAATCCTGTTTAATAACAGAGTATTAGGCTATACACAACAGATAGACCATGCTCATATGTGCCTGTTTTTTTATTTTATCCTCATCCTGCCCTCACTACAGTAAATTAAATAGCTTGTTACTCTATGCACCATCAATCTTCTAACAAGGCCAGGGCCCAAATAAGCAGCCAGAGAAGTTCGCAACATGCTCAAAAATGCTGATGAAATGCTGTAGATTTGTTGTCATAAACAAAAGGGACCGAATATTGACAGGCATTATGAAATGTGATAGAATAACTTTATCTGTGTATGTAAAACTCTATATGCAATTTATTTTTAATGTGAGCGTGGAAACAGATCTTAGAACCTGTCACAAGGGTTCGGTGTTGGGGGAAATGTAGTTTTTAGGAAGAAACTGATTTTAAGTCTCGTTGAATACTCCTTTGTGGAAGGTCTGGGAAAAATCTTAGCTATCCTGTAAAGCCAGTTACTACTAAAGAAAATTTTTGAAGCTGGAAAACTAAGCAGTAACTAGTGATGTAAGGGATTCTGTGGTGTATGTAGACTTCAGAGTAATATGGGAGAAAAACTGTGTTGAGGACATTTTGAAACACCTTGCTGATGATGCATCCTGGAAAAAAAAATAAAAGAAAAAAATCGAATCTCAAATTAGACCATTACCAGAATTTCTTTGATGTTTTAATTGACTAATTGGCAGGTGTCTAGGTTCTATGATTAACTCAGTGGCCTGGTCTGAATATACTCAGACAAAGTTTGAAAAAAAGTTTGAAAGAGGCTCCATTGCCCAAGATACATGTATGATCCATCACATACGAAAAATTTTAGCCTTTTCAAATAGCTGAGTGTTCCAAGCTTCACGGAAGGATATTTCTGGCCCTGAAAGATTTAGGTTAAGGCTGTGATCCACCGCAGCAGAAAGTGAGGGGCCCAAGTCACACGTTTTGCTCATGTTACTTTACTAGAATTATTTACCCTGGGAATGCAAAAGTAGCAATAGAAGTATCAGTATCTCTAACAGCTATTAAGAAAAGGATGCTATATATCGGAGGGAAAAGATCAAGCTAGAAATTCTTTTTGCTTGTAAAAGCTTTTCTAAAGAGTGAATGCAGGAAGAGTTGCATTAGAATGTGTTAATATGCAATAATTAATTAATAATTCGGCCATGGAATGGAATGAAAACTTCAGCCCTTTGCTGCACACTAGCTTTATTCCAACATGGCATTATGATCAGCCAGGAGTTTCTCTATTAAAGGAAAACTTCAGGGGTGACAAGTTACAGCTGCACAGGAGGATGAGTATTTCTTGGTCAAAACAACAAAATCATTTTTATCTGCTAAACTCGTAGAGTTCTGCCAACTTTTCAATAAAATAAAATAAATCAATTATTTGAGCCTTTTAAGGTGAGATATTTGTGAAAGTCACTGAAACTGGAACAAAAAATATTATATTGGAGATGTGTTAGCATTGGATAAGGGAATTGAAAGCCTAACCTATTACAAAAACTCTGCCTGAAGAATGTATTCTAAAATATTCCATCCATTCATAGGTTAATATCAGAAATACAAAGACCTCATGATCTTTTCAGATGCATAACATAAAATCAGGCTGTCTTTGAGAATAAATAGCGAAAAATAATTTCTTATAGAGTATAATTGCATATATTATGCAGTAGCTGGACTAAGCCATTCTTACTCTGACTAGTTACTATTACCAGCACCCTGATCTTTTGCAGAGCACTTGGAAAAGTTATACGGAATAAAACTGAAATTTATAAAAGTTAAAATTATTGCTATTTAAGCATGGGTTGAATGATAAAATATGAAGCTAATTGAACAGTTAAAGACAAGATATAAAGTACATAATAGAGACTAAGTTTTATCATAAATATAAAAAAAGCAAAATCAGGAAGTTATGCTTTGCTTATAATTCTGTTGAAGGCAGTTATAATTCTGTTGAAGGCATAAGATCATCTCCTTAAATACTAATGCCTCCTACTCAAAAAATTGTCGATATACTATAATTAAACAATAATTCAATAAAATCTTACAGTTTTGTACCTTTTATGCTATCAAGTTGTATTAAAAAAGGCTGAATATTCTATTTCAAGGCCACAGAAGGGTTTGCGCTCTTTAAAAGAATAAAAGGAGAGAAAAAGAGAGAGTATGGGCACATGGCAGTGCAGCGAGCAGCAAATTTTGTGGTGCTCATCTAAAAGTTCCTAAATATGCTCCCATTCAGCAACATAAATAATCTAAATAATGCAGCTAATGCTTCTTATATTGGTATTTCATTTCTTTATTTGTGCACTCTGAAGGTAAATGTCTGAGCTCCTTCCATCGAGAACAAAGAACACCAATTTTTAATTCTCATTTTCCTGTGAAACTGCTAAAGGGTAAATGATTCAGGATTCTCAAATTGTAGAGATGTGAGCAGATAAAAGAAAAATCCTGTAGTTTATTTACGGATTTGTGTGTTTTCATAGTAAATGTCTAACTAATATGTCTCATTACTCTTGCATTCAATTTTCTTCCATTGCTTTGCCAGTCAAAATACTACCAATATTCTGTCATTCCATTCATGAAATAGATATTTTAGCTCAGTATTTCCACGGTCAAAAAAATCAAGCAGGATTTTATCTTGAGATAACACTAGATCCTACAGCTTTTTTATTTCAATCAGAGCAGCAGTGTTATTGTTTCACTATATGCACGGGCAGTGTTTTGCATCATAGAAGAGCATTTGCGTTAAATGTGAATGGTAACATAGGGGGTGCAAACAGGAAACTGTAAATTGTCTGAAAAATGGAAAAAAAGAGTTTAAGAGGGTAAATAAAATGTGGACATCCTTGTGAACTTCTATGTTTTATTTTCTTCACTGCTTACAGTTCTTTTCTACCCAAAACTTCATTTGTATTTACTAATTATTTATTTATTAATTATTACTAATAATTTATTTATGTATTTATGTTTGTGCTTTTTTATCCTGTTCTGAGTTTCAACTTACACCTGTTACCCCTCAACCTGTCATCAGCCATCACAGAGAAGAGTTGGGCCCCATCCTCCCTACAGTCACCCCTCAGGTACTTGAACATGTTGATCAAATCTCCTCTCAGCCCTCTCTTCTCCAAACTAAACAGGCCCAGCTCGCTTAGTCTTTCCTCATATGACAAATGCTCCAGGCCTTTAATCATCTTCGTGGCTCTCTGCTGGACCCTCTCTAAAAGCTCCCCATCCCTCTTGTGCTTGGGAGTCTGCAGCTGCACCCAATACTCCAGGTGCGGCCTCACCAGAGCTGAGCAGAGGGGCAGGATCACCTCCTTCGACCTGCTGGCAACGCTCCTCCTGATGCAGGCCAGGATCCCCTTGGCCTTCTTGGCACAAGAACACATTCCTGACTCATGGTTCTACCTGTTGTTAACCAGGACTCCCAAATCCCGCTCTGCAGATGTAAGGTGCGGGTGTAAATTGAAACATAGAAGTTTAATCTCCATATGCGGAAGAACTTTCCTGTGAGGGTGACAGAGCACTGGAACAGGCTGCCCAGAGAGGTTGTAGAGTTTCCTTCTCTGGAGATCTTCAAAACACATCTGGATGCCACCCTCTGCCGTCTGCTCTTCGGTGTCCCTGCTTATGCAGGGGCATTGGACTAGAGGATCTCTAGAGGTCCCTTCCAACCTTAACCATTCTGTGATTCTGTGAGTTTTTCGAAGTAACCATTACACAATCTTTCTTGGTTCAGGAAATAACACAGCGGCTTGCCCATGTTTCTTTTCTACGTGTGGAATGAGGCTTCAAACTATCCATGCACTATATGAAGCTACTTGTCCATCATGTTCCTTTTCCACTATTAGATTTAACCTTACCTTGTCACATACAAAGACATACTATAAAAAGCCATTTCCATTGTTGCCATTGATTCTTGTTTTATATTTAGGGAGCCAGATCAAAACCCAAGGAGGTCAATAAAAACTGTCCTTTGATCTCAGCGATCTTTAAAAGAGGTTACTTATGCTTTAAAACGTATTTTTATGACATAGTAATAGAGCTTATTTGTTTATAAGTATTTTCATTAGCCTTTATTTGCTTTAGTGATTACAGAAAGTTGTAACTATTTGAGGGCTCACCTAACATCAAAAAACGAACACTGCTGTGGAGGAGTGATCTGGATTCTGTGTTTCTTCTGCATAACCTAAACTAAGACATAAATATTATATTGGAATTAATTAGGTTTCTGCAGAGACATTGAAACTGCCAAATTCATTTATGAATTTGCACAGGCGAAACCAGAGACACAGTTGCAGCGTTATAACTGCGTGGCTGTTGCTAGTAATGAACAGAAAAATCCATCCTAGGCTGTGTTCTGGGCAGGCAATTACGAAAAAAAAAAGACACTTAAAAAACAAAACTTTCTTCTAAAGAATGAAATGCAAGTGAAAAATAATTATTTACTGTAGCATCATGCTATTCTGTACAATGTGAAAAATTGTTTAGAGTGTATATAAGATTTCCTTTTTTTCTTCTATCAATCTAGGGGTATGTTTTCAAAGAAAAAACATAGAAAAATATATGTGAACTCTGCTTGCTTCTTCCACATTTTAATATATACACTTTTGTTAAATAGCCATCTAAATGCTAAAAGTGACCTGCTAAGTCTGTACACTTTAATACATCAGACACACAAAAACAACCTTGGTAAAGGTACAGTAGGCAGTAAATACAGTTAATCCATTTCAAAGTAAATTATTAATCATGTAAGATCATATTAATCATGTAAGATCAAAGTTACACCTCTATGATTAAAGGCAAAATTTTTACAAATCGGTCATAAAGTTATGGAAGGAGGCATCCTGTTTTTGCTTTATAATTGTTCAGATGTCCATAGGAGCTGATATAAAGAAAGGAACTCTTAGAAGAAGACAGCTTTTATACATATACACATACATATATATATCCACGTAAGTACGTATGGATATGTGTGTGTCTACATATGTGTGTATATACATATATAAACACTACTTTAAAGAATGAATTCAGTGTGCCTTTTCTTTCAATATATGACTGTTATAAAACGTCATCGTATTAATTAAACTTAGCTGAATTTCTATCCCTAGAAATATAACTAGTAATTTATTTGGGACTCCATTGAATGGAAGCAGAAATGAAACTTGCGAGATCCTTAAAATTCAGGTTTTATTGCTCATAATTAAAGAAATTGATGGGGACTAGCAGTTCAGCTTTATAGGATATCAAATACCCTCTGTATTCATAAAGTATCAAAAGGCACTGTTTCTGAAAAACACCGTTTCATGAGAACAATGACTATCTGAGGGTTACTGCCACAGTATCCTCTTCTCTGACTCAGTTCCTACCTAGTTTTGGTCATTTAACAGATACAGAAACAAAAACAACTTCAAAGTTGTTGTTGATGCCTCTTCATACTCTTGATGTAGCTGCTTTTCTCCCAGTTCCTCAATTTTACCCTAGACTGTAGCCATTTTTGATGGTCATTTTGCATATTTGTTGCACTGTTCAAAACCTCACTTTCTCTCAGCATGTTTGTCTGTGGTGCTGAAGGTTCCATGAAAATAGTGGTGCTGCCCTTTCGCTACCTGTGGTTGGGCAAAACCACAACCAAAATGTTGACCAATTCATGCCTGAAACATGCTGTCATATTTTTTTTCATGGTACTGCCTGTGAAAGTATCAATAACTTTGTAATAAAGTGAGAATTACTTCAGTTATTCTGTCTAATTCATCAGTGCAACATCAGCAATACGTAGCCTATCAGCATCTTTCTCCTTCTCTGGGGTATATTCCTGCTGTTCTTTGTATTCACAGGCATTATATCTCAATTCCTAAAGAAACCCATACCTAATGTAATTGTACCTTAGTCAAGATCCTAGCTAACAAGATTATATGTAGGAAACGTATCAAGGTGTCTAGGAATGCAGTGGCAAAAGCACCTTTCAGGGTGAAAAAAGGAAGAAATAGGATGACAAAAAATAAATACAGTGAAGAGGTACATGTAGTAAATGAAGAACTTTTTAGAAAGTGGGGATTTTTTCTTAATGTCAAACAGTGGATTTTGAGTTGAATTTATGTAAAATTTACAGTAAAAATGAAGAGCAAAGAAAAGCAGGGTCATTCAGAAGAACAAGAGAAATTAGTAGCTGCCGAGTTTGAATCTACCAAAATTCTGAAAATTGTATTTGTCTTGCCATTGATAAAAGAAACAGCAGTTATCATCCTGGAGACAAATACCTTTTCCTGAGGGAAAGAAAATTGCTAAAGACCTTGCTGTTATGCTCAAAAAGATAATAAAGCAATTAGAGCAGTTAAAAGTTACAGAGCAGTAGGCCCAAGTGAATTCATCCCAGAGTTCTGAAGAAAGTAACAAGAAAAACAGTTCAAATTTTAGATGGACATCAAAGGATGCATATAATGACAGTTTAAATGGGAACATTTTAGAATTTTTTACCAGTTACATCAGCCAACTAACTTTCTTATCTATACAGTCTCAAATACCCATTTACTACAACTAAACAATCCAAATTTCTCATTATTCTTTTGATAGCTTTTGCAATACAATGCATGCCTTTCAGTACAAAATTCAGTATACCACATCAAAACTTTAGTGTCTTTTATTTATCTGAAGTAATATAAAATTTAAACATCGAAATATGTAGGGTGTGTGATTATTTTCGTTAAGTTTTTCAGCAGAATGCTAATATACAGATTCATGTTAACCTGCTGTAGAGATCTTATTACTACCTAAGTGCCAAGAACAGTAGAAAATCCTGGCCCCAAAATATGGATTTTAGATCAAACCTGTGGCAGTGAATTCAAACCTTTCCTGCAGATGATGAATTCCTTTTGGATAAGCTGATTACTAGAAGGAAAACTCATTTGTGAAGATCATGAGGCAGTCTATACTATTTTAAAATTATGGTAAAACATAGATACTGTCAATGTTTAATATCCAGAGAAAAGCTTTCCATATCTGCATCCTTATATATGAGATTAATACATTCTCATATGCCATAAATATATTCTTATATGTCATAAATATATGAACTTTTATAGACGCTATGGGCAGAAGTGATCTCATGTTTTGCACAATCTACAGAACTAAAAATATTTCTATGTAAAGCTTTAGCTGTGTAAAAAATGGTACTTACAGAAAAGCTTGCCAATTTTGTCACATGTACTGTGAACCTGGATAGATAATTGGTTTATTAAAACATTTATATTTTTAGGATTTATGGAAATCTTTAGGTGAAAATGGAATTTTGAGTGGACAATCAATGTGTTTTTCAGTTATTTTAACAGCTCCAAGTATGCAAATAAAGAGTTGCAAAATGAGGAAGAAATGAGCAACAGCTAGCATGCATTTGTATGCAACAAATTCCATTAATCCTGTTCCTCAATAATTCTTACAGATTGGCAAGATTCTGTAGATATCCTTCCGACTTGAATAAATATTTTGGCATTGTCTGACATTACATTCTCTTAAACGAGATGATAGAAAATCTTAGCCTAGATTAAATTACTAACTTACTACTAAAGTGGGTGCAAAGGTGGCTGTACAATAGTGTTAGTTGTCAGTAGTTCTTCATCAGAGGGGAAGGATGAGCTGACCACTGAGGTCTCTCCTGGAACCAACTCATTGGTATTTTTCTTTAATCAGCCCGGATGGTAGAATATGGACCAAGTTTATTAAATCCTCAGTGACATAAAACTGGGAAAGATAAACAGTATTCTCAAGGACAAGCCTAGAATTCAAAATCAGGTTGACAAATTAGAGAAAAGGACGAAAAGGATATGCTGAAATTCTGTGGAAGGAAGTTGAAGGTGCTGGGCATAGGGAGGAATTAGAGCAGAAAATATGTTGCAGAGAAAAACTGATCCATTAGAATTTCTTATGAATTTTTTTATTTTTTTGGTGTATCACATGCTGGGTAGGAGTCAACAGAAAATTCAGAGGACTGTTCAGAAACTTAAAAATGTGACCAGTGAAGAAAGACTGAGAGAACTGGGGTTGTGTGCCTAATGGGAGAAATGACTAAGGGAGGATGTGATTGCTGAGATCAAGTTCATAAAAAGGTGGTAGAAAAAGGAAAATCATCTTTTCTGTTTGTTTGTTCATTGTTGTTGCTGTCATTATGTTGAGTTTAATTTTTTTGTCTGTGGAGGATAGTATAAGAAATAATGGGGCTAAATTGTAGCAATTAAGGATTGGTTTAGACATTAGTAAGGACTTTTTAATGATATGAAAAGGGAAACTGAAATTTACAGGAGATTTAATAGGAGTGCGAGTTAGAAAGATCACTAGACAAACATTATGAGGATTCATATGGACAGTTCACTGAGGCAGAAAAATGTGCTGGGTGACTCTTGCTTTCTGTGGGTTTTTTTTTTCGTTGTCTGTTTTTGTGATGTTTGAATTTTGTTCTCTTTATAAAGTTTAAAATAATTGCACTTATCCATCCCTAGAACAGAGTGAAAAATCCTGCCTAACAGCTGGTGGCCACAGAATGACATGGTTCAGTAGAATAAATGCCAAAGACAAGTCTGCTGGTTGCTCTAATAATTCGGTATCAGATTCTTTAATTTTGACTATAGAATATGTATCCTTTCAGGTCAGATTTTTTTTCTCTTCATCTCTCCCAGTAGTCAGAATGTTGGAAAATTCTACTTACAGTAGAGAGAGGGCTTTTATATGGCTTCGTTTGTTACAGGAAGGGATGAATCAAAGGAGGGTGGAAGTGGAGTCATGGTGCTGCTTTTCTGAAATAAGTAGAAATTATTAGACAGGCAAAAAACTCACAAAACTTATTTCACATTGAATGCTTTGGACATTCCAAGGTCATGGATAGCCCTAGAAATGACAAAATAAAGTCTGAGATAGCATAACCCTTTGGTTAA
This sequence comes from Tinamus guttatus, assembly GCF_059628265.1. Classification (NCBI taxonomy): domain Eukaryota; kingdom Metazoa; phylum Chordata; class Aves; order Tinamiformes; family Tinamidae; genus Tinamus; species Tinamus guttatus. The sequence goes on along the minus strand of NW_028288990.1, from coordinate 1,653,993 downwards.
ACTTTATTGCTTCTCCAGTCTCTGCTTTTGATAAACTACAGTGAGATAAAGAAGTAGACCAGGAAGCCTGAGTGAATTGTTTGTATTTAGCGCTTCATAAAGTGGCTTTGCATGTAGCACTTCATGAAGTGGCTTGATGTTTTGGCACATTATGTTATTTCAAGAATAATGTGTGGTGCTTTTGTTATTCTGGTTGCTTTTTGAAGACCCTGTAGTTTGGACGCAACTGAACTGAATATTTCTCTTCCTTTAAAATATGATTAATCTCCTGATAAAATTTTCTCTGCATATGTAACAACACACCTTCTCTATTACTCTTGGTAATAAGAGATTTTTAATGTTTCTTCTTGGTGAAAAAGTAAGTCTTCATTTCTTCTGTTTGCCATTTGGTCCTTCATATTAAATCTACAATTCTTTCTACAGGAGACATAAGATAAAAGGAAAAACAAAAGTCTGCAAATAAATTGAATTGTCACATGGAGACATTTTCTGAAAATAAGTACATATTTTTGTCTCAGTTATGGACAGTAGTAGGGTTCTATTTGTTTGATGAAAAAAAAAAACCTAAATAGTAGTCTAAATACATGGAGGAACAACCCAAATTCTTAAGAGAAGCAAGCATTTGAAACAGTGAGCTCCTTCCATGGGCACATTCCCTCCTGAGTTGCCTGCTTAAATAAAATAAGGACTTTGCAAATCATTAGCACATTCAGTGTTGTATATTTTTTCCTATTGAACAAAATAAAGATTTAGAATTAAGTCTATGATCTGAAGGATCACAGTTTTTACAGACACTATGGTCTAGAGAGATGGCATCATAAACAGTTTTAATTATTCTCTTGCTATAATAACTATAAATATATACATATGCACATATATATTTCTATAATAACTATTCAAAAAATGGCCCATATGATTCCTACAAGATCTTTCATAAAAATCAATTCTGAACATGATCTGCTGGTATAGAAATTTTTGTCTTCCTAAATCTACTCATATCTTCAATGCTTAACTTTTATTCTTCTTTATCCTGAACTAAATTAAAATCCCCCTACAGTGTTTTCTTCTACACAGATGATGAGTGAAAGAAGTCCCTGAACTGCACAGACTCTTGAATTGAATGTCCTTCATACCAGTCTCAAGCATCACTTGTGCTTGTACAGAAACATCTACTAAATTTTCCATCTGTTTCCTGTAGACATCTGTATCTCTCAGGTCTCTGAGGTACTTCTATGAAATCCTATAGAATCACAGACAATTTTTATTTCCTAACCAAGGTATGAATACTTCATCAGCAAACTAGAAGGATTTCTGCCTGCAAATTTATGAATTCAGTCTCAAAACCTCCATAGACTGAGTCATACGAAAAGGAAGAATCATTTACAAAGATCAGGTTTCAAAAAAAAAAAAAAGGAAAATGAACAACAACAAAACCCCAGGAAGGACCTGCTTAGGTGCTTTTTCACCTTTAAAAGCACAAATTCGTAGGATTAAATGCTTTAACCAAAAACTTTGCATTTTTTGCAGAAACTCATCTCTCTAATTATTCTGTCAATTCGACATTCAAGTCACGGGCATCTGTGACTAATTTCTTCCCTTCATTGGTATTTATTTATCACTGTTTTTTTAAGCTATAATTTCCATTTTTTTCATATCATGTTTTTCATGAGGAGAGCCCCTCATGTCTTTAAGAGATGGAAATGCCTGCTCAGAATCTGATTTTTCAAAGTACTCTGTAACTCCTGCAAGGGCTCTTGAGAACTCTGTGAGTTTTTTTGCACACATGAGGAGTGTGAGTGTACTGGAGAGCCTGAGTGTAATGAAGCATATTTGGCATTCCTGTAAGGGAATGTAGCAGCTGGCAAAATCTCTCTGATAATCTGTGTAGGACAATGATATGTTATATATAAGTTGCCAGGAAAAACGTGAGAAAAACTATAGTTTATCCATTATCATCTCACCTTCATGTTATCTCTTCTAGAGAGGGTCCGGAGCAGCAAGGTCCATTTTACCATCCATTTCCATTGGTTAGTTCATCCATTCATCCATTTCCAGTTCATCCAGTTCATCTGTTCATCCATTTCCATTGGTTAGTTACTTTGCAAATATTTTTCTTCCTCATCAAATCTCTTGTTAAATTGGATGTATAATTGATGTTCGCAGATCAACACATACAAATAACAAGATATGTTGATAGATTTACTTAATCTTAGTAAAAAGAAGCATACTTGTCTAATGTCTTATACTGATCTTGTGGCACATGAACAAAATCTCTTAAAGTAGGCGGGAGATGCTGAGAAACCTTGAAATCAATATTATACATAGCCAGCAACATATATACTTAGTCCTATACTTTCTATGGCAGGGCAGCCTGCCAGAAAATGTATTGTTTTGGAATTATTTTGTCTGAGGGATTAGTGCTGGTGAGACTGTCTGTAAGTTAATACTATGTTTTCTATAGCAGCCAAGTGTTATCTGAACAGTTGCATATGAAATAGCACTTCACACTGATGAATAGAACTAGACATAAATTTTAGTGCTGAGTGTCACATAGCCTAACCCAGACTCGTAAACTGACTTCTAGCTGTCCCTTAGAGTTATCAATTATTCTCTATCCATTGTGCTAGAAAAAGTATGAGAGAAGACTTCAACTGAAACAGAGCACCACAATTGTATTCATAGTTTGCAAGTTGATACTGATCTTCAAAGGGAGAAAAGGCAATCCCAGTTTTTCTAGCAGATACTTGAATTACAACTCATTTCATAAGAAGCAACATTTTTTAAAAAAATCATTTTGTATATTTTTTTTCATATGACTATAACTTCGAGGTACGCTCAGAGCGTAGAGCAACATTTCTGAAACAGCATTTCATTTTCTTTCAATGGCCCCAAAAAGATATTTGTTAAAGCAAAATGCATGCAAAAAGAAGAATAAATTTTAGGAAAAAAAAGTATCCAAAATGTATCCTGGATGATTTATGCATAGTTTGTAAACTAGTCGTGGAAGAATTTAAATCCTGGAAAGCTATTGCAAGTCAGTGAGATGCATGATGATGTACTGATGTGTTACATCAATGCCCCTAGTTTTCTAAAAAAATAAATTGCTATTCCTTTCTTTTCTCTTCTCTTTTCCATTTGCATCTAGTCACTAGGTTTTCTAAGAAAATTACCAAATTCTAAAAGGGAATACCCAATTTAAATAAGTGAATGGGATCAGTTTTATATGTAAATGATACAAAATGTGTCACTTGCACAGAAATGACTAGCCTCTTCTGCGCAAACTTTAGCCTTCAGAGCCCAATCCTGCAATCCCTGAACTCAGTCGTATAATTCCTATTTACTTGAAATTCCCAGCAGGACTTTTATCTCATTTCAGAGAAATGCACCTGATGTTGTTGCTATATGTTGAACTTCAGCTTTCCTTTGTAACCACCACTTAGTCTCTGGAATAGCCTGGACTTAGAAAGCATGTATTGTTTCTGTCCAGACTAAATCCTTACTCCAGTCCTTATTTGGGTTTGACTTGAGTTCTTTGAAGTTCGTGAATATAGGGTTTTTTCTCTCTTTTTTTTTTATTCTGACAAATGAGAAAAATGATTGAGTTTTTTTTTTCTAACTGCATTTCTCCTATTTATGTTCCAAAGTGTATGTATTTGAATAAGGCAATTCTAAGGAAACAGTCTTGAATAAAAATGTGTTTATGAAGAAGGCTTATATCAGAGATTTGAATTCGCATTATAAAGGATTTACAGCAGTATGTGTATATTTGAAGTAACTCTCTTGTCTCTGTGGAGATTTACATAACTATTACTTTCATCAGAATCTGCACTTTCCCTTTGCATATTCACTTCAATCAATTTGCATGAAAAATTTACTTGACCTATTTTGATAACTTTACTATGCTAAATCTTATCTAAATACGGGAGTATGTAAGCGTTCACAAATAAAACATATCAAGTTGATTTCCCTGTGACATTATGAACATTTTCTTCATTTATATTATTTCAGCTTATAAAATGCTAGTTTGGATAAGCAACCTTGGCCTAATCTATGATGCACAGTTTGGTGAAGCAGTGATACACTAGAGATTTCACTAAGCTCTTTTCAGCTACAGCATAAACCCAGATCTTGAAAGCATTGCGGAGACTTCCATTACACTAAAAGCTATTGAATAGAAATGCTTCCCCGGAAGAAAGCAGGGACTCATAAACTCCTGCTGCACAATGAGCGCTCAGTGGGAGCAGAAGAGCCAGGAAGATCTATGAGGAATCCAGGTCCTATCCAAACTGTACAAATTAAAGCTTTCTATCCATCAGAATGGATTCTAGAGAAAATCCCACTGTATACCATAAAAACTCTTGCTGTCCGATTCTTACATGAAACTTATTCCTTACTGTAACTTTACCTGTTTTGATGAACTAAATTATGTGCTGCTTATCAGACTATGTACAAGGAGAGGAAAAACACTTTCTGTGAAAATGTCCTATGCTTCTTACATAAGTGGATTGCAATGTTTGTTAGGTTACATCTTTGACACACTATTTCAATACTTGTAAAAGTCATTTATACAGGATGTAAGAGAATGATGACAGCAAAGTTTTTTTTAAACGTTATACCAATACTCTAACCAGAAGGCGTGCATATTAAAAAAAAAAATCCGCTATAGAAAACTGTGATAACTCACTAATAATGCAGACTGCCTGAAAGGTAATAGCTGTCAATATTGAGTTAAGCAGTACATACAAAGAGATAAAAGAAAAATACTTGAGATTTTTTTGATACTCTAAACAACTTTTGGAGACAAATGCTGTTCTGGAGGGAGGATTGGTCTGTTCTGGCAGAAGTAAAACTTGATGTCTGCTCTACATGCCTTACAAGCATGTTCTGGGAAATGCTCTTTGAAATAACTTTTATTTCTGAGAAGTAAATGATTTACCAGCATTAGACATTCTTCATATCGGACTAATTTAGAATAAGTATGCATTGCTTAAAATGAAAAGGGATTTACTATAAAAATCAGAATGAATTAATGTACCAAGCACGTTTTAGCTTGCTGGATAGAGTCTTTGCAAATGAAATGATCTCATTTATGTCATTAGTGGCTTTTGCACAGTTCTTTTATGAATGTATTTTGAAACAATCTATATTTAGAGAACAGTGATTCCTTGAAGTATTTTTTAAACAAAAGAACACACAACATTTTCAAAATATTATTAATCAATAACTTTTTGTCAGTTTTCATAGGCATTTTCATATGCATTAGTCTGTTTTGTGAAGTTGTAAGGAGACTTTTCCTGACGTTCACTGTTGTCTGTTTCTGTCCTTTAACACTACATAACATTATGGATCCATTTTGTGTTAGTACACTAAAAGCATTGCGATACTCAGTGTGCAGCTAGCCCCTGGTTTGGTTTCTGTGTGGCCGGATCATAGCACGTCTTTTATTGTTCGCTATGGTGGCTGTATTCATTACATTTATATGCACTGCACATTGAATACAGTATTATTATTCTTGTCTGTTTTTTGTTTGTTTGTTTGTTTTGCTTTGTTCTGGATGGTTTGTTTGTTATCTTTACTACTAAATATGAGATCTATAGCTATGGATGAATGTGCAGATGCATGTGTAGTCTGTGTATTCAGTATATGCACAGATACATGCTGTAAGCAAAAAAATCCCTTTCTCTCTTAGGAGGTGGTTAGGTTCTTAAGTTGCTGCATTATGATGAATTGTTAAATGAAAAAAATGTACAAGAAATATTTGTGGGTTGTTCAGCAGTTCTGTTAGTATGATTAAGCACAAAGTAATATGATACATGATCTTTGTTTTCATGGTTATAATTTCTTTGAATTGCCTAATGGTGTAAATACTAAGCTGGAAGAAATTTGATTTGGGGCGTAGGAGTTCTTTGGAAACCTCAGCAATCTTTCTCCTCTACATGAAGAAAAACCATGTGGCATGTGATTTGTGCACTCCTTTTTACCGTAAACCAACAAACAAACAGGATTTCTGTTATTCACTGGAATTGACCCTGAAGGGAGGGATTTTCTTTGTAGGACAGTTCAGTTACTCTATTGTTAAAATTATATTTTAAAAATATAAGAAATATATTATCTTACACCATTTTTAAAACTTATAGTCAAAACAATGCTATCCAGGAAATAAATTCTGAATAGGAGATTTTTTTAATTGCGTTTTTTTTTTCATATTATTCAACAAGTAATATTCATATATAACAATAACGTGGTAATATATATACTAATATTTATGTCTCCTTGGTTGTTATCTTTCACATCTCTCTGTTTAGATGTTCTCATTAATTTACTTACAGACTTCCTGCAGACTCTAACTTAGTCCCATCAAAGCTCATTGCAGTATTCCTTATTGTCACATTACTATACACTAAAGAGTTATGTTCTTTGGAAGCAGCTTTTAGGCAAGAATCATTATAATTGATTCTGATGAAGTTTTATACAGCAATAGTTCTTTACAAAAGAATCTTTGGCATCTTGCTTGATGCCAAATTCTGTCTACTCTAACTAATTAACCAGGTGTACAAGGGCCAGAATGGCTGGGGTATTATGCTAAATAACCTACCATGATAAGGTAACCTTACAAAAATAATCTCAGCACAGTCTTAGTGAAGGCAGTGTAGGTTTAACAGAAAAGTGAAAAAGTAAAAAGAGTAAAGATGAGCATGAGAATACATAGTCAAGTGATTTCTAAGGAATAAAGCCAGTAAGGAGCATTTCAAAACTTGTGGATATTGATTAACCTGTTAGGAAGAGATGATGACTTTGGTTTGGTTTATAGATATGCCCAAAATGTGTCTCTCTCGAGAAATCTTCTGCTACTTGAAATCTTAACTGAGCAGTGCTGACCCAGAAACAATCACAGACAAAAAATTCATGTAGCAGAGCCTGGTTGTATAGCCATACAGTTGGAGTTTTAAGGTAGCATGTCACGTACAGTAACTCCCTGTCAGAAGCTGCCCTTTTCACCATTTCTAAACTAATGGCTTCAGTTTTGGGAGATCACTTAGTAGCCTTAGTAAAGTTACAAAACCTATATCTTTCTGCAGAGAAAATAACCGGGTAGTGAATTCCTCTCAAATGAAAAAATGAAAATCAGGAATTCTTCTAAAGCAGATTCCTGACCGTAATATGTGCAAGTACAATGTGCATGTGCAATATGTGCATGGGGCATTCGATCTAGTCCTTAAGGTGCCTACAAAAAAGACAAGTGGTTCTTCCATTCACGGGAAACCACTGAAGGAAAACAAAAATTAAAATATCTTACTCTAGCTATGGAGGACCATGTTTTAAATGGAGAAATGTTAATTTTTTTTTCTTTGTAGTTAGTATCACCATGTATAGTTACTAAATAATCCTAACAAAATTCAGTGTTATTAGCGAGACGAGTGTACACTAGTAGAGGAGAAAACTAAATGCAGTTGTTAATATAGGAACATATATTTTTCACATATAATCATAGATAGCTGAGATTAAATCCTAATTCAAATAAACTAAATTCTCCATTTCAACATTCTGACTCTCTAGAACACAGCTCCACTTACATTAGTGGAATTTCTCATATAAACTAGCATCTATGTTCCTGCCTCCTATGTTAGAAGTCACAGCATCTCTGAGAGCACAGTAACAGTTCTCCTTTACTGGATGCAGTATTAGAAATGGATGCAAACAGGACCATATGGTTGGCTTTGCACGGATCCCTGTCCGCTTTGCTTTTATACTGGTACAGAGAGGCACCCATGTCCGGCTACAGGATCAGGCCTGTGTGAATATCTTGGATGGGCAGAATGTTCTGTCATACGTCTTCATTCTTCAGTGAGTGTGATCAAGGGAAAAGTGTAGGCAGCTGCCAGCTCGCTATATAACACAGAACCAGGAGAGAATTTTTAAGGAATATTGGATGGAAACAATATACTTCTCAAGGATCGAAATCCGTGACCTCTTCTATTTAGAGTCTGCCACTGATGTCATCCAGTTACCATCTCTGTAACAGCACCAAACAGTCAGAAACTAATTTCTGCCTGTCCATCCCTTCACAGATTTCCTACTCTGCCAGCACAGCGAATCCTACTGTATTAATGGGCCTAACAGATCAGTTTGTTGAAAGGTTGATTGCACAGGGATTTGATTTCTTCTGATAGTTTTTAGGGCCTGATTCTGTAGCCTTTTGTATAGATGTAACTGTCTTCATGGAGCACAGAACGACAGGGAATCAAATTTGCTGGGCTTGTTTCTGCTCTCATTCACACCAAAAAAAAAAAAAATTCTAAAATACATATTCAATTCTTCAAATCAATTCAAAATACTTTTTCAAAATTGTTTCTTAAAGTAGTTGTTAAAATGATTTATTCTATGATTGTTCTAAAATATTTTAGAAACATATATGCTTAAAATAGAAGTACCAGTGTTCCCCTGCATCAATCCTACTGAATAAAATTGGCTCCTGCCATAACTCTCTGCCAGACAGAACAGTTCACACTATGTATAAGACTTTGATATCTTGAAAATATTTCTTTGTGCCATGTGTACCCAGCAGGACTAATCTGGAGCAATACCAAAGCAATAGTAGTAGTGTTAGGAAGCAAAGCAGAAATATGTTAAGACATACAAACTCTGCAAAGCTGACCATACACATTGAGTCCTTACTTATAGTTATTCTATCCATTCTCCTTGATAGGAAATAAGGCTTCTATTGATTACAAGGAAGATGTCTAAAAGCACAAATTTCAAGTGCTCAAATCCTAGAGATTTTCAATGTAAACAGAATATTTCCAATCTGGAGAAATAATCGCAGAGGCTAAATGAGGCAGGGGAGGAAATCTTAAAGAATAGCTCATTACCACATGAATACTTAGGTTTATTTATTGTAAGCAGGTCTGAAATTCAGTATACCTGAGAGTAGCCAGACCCCCTGTAGAAAGAAAGAATAGAATTTAATGAGGCCAAAGTAAAATTTCTTGGGATAGTAATATAACTAAAAGGAGTCATTTTCACATCTACATCATCATCTCACCCCAGAGTAAGTGTAAGTTTATTTAGAAATATACTATAATTACTAAAAAAGAGGAAAAAAGTTACTTGTTCTAGGAGGTAGTTCAGAAAATGAAATACAGGTATCAAAGTTGGGCCTGTTTATCAAATCTGGTGATTCCAGAAATGCAATAACAATAACAATAAAATAGTCATAGATCAATAGCATTAAACAAAGCTAAAACAGCATTGAAAATTTTCATTTTTGATACACTTGTGCTGGTAAAAGAAAAATAATGAAACTGTGTAGAAAACACAAAAAGATATTATCTCAGAAATAGTATTGATTTAATTATATCTTGTTGATTTTGATTCTGTTTATCTCTTTTGTAGACAACTGGAGCGAGGATTAGATAATGTTACAGTGTGGGGAAGTAAATTGTGGGTGGATGTGGACGGAAATACTTTCCTATTGGGAACAATAGTAGCATTTTGTTTGGAGGATTTCTTTGGAGGATTAAATTTGAATTCTTCATGGGAAACTTATTTCTGAGTGAGCTTCTTGGCTGTGCAAAGGATGAAGCGACTGGTTCTGGGAAAATAGATTATCTGAACACTTTTGTGTTTAACAGGGTGTCAAAGAACTTGCTATTGTTTATGATCTGTTTCTGCTCTCACTACTAGAGAAAATTCAGAAATTTGTCTTATGGCCCCAGTGGACTGTTACATTAGGAACTCGATCTCCTGAATGACAAAACTCAGAACTTCTTCCAATGATTCCAGCATGTAGCCCAGAAGGACAGTTTATTTTAGATAACGGATTAGTCATTACGTTAAGACTTAAAGAAAGCATTTTCCACTGCTTAATTTCTCTTTATTGATAATCTGCCTCTTATTTTCAGCTTGAACCTTTCTGCTTCTCAGTCTCACTATTTACCTGGTTAAAAGAACTTAAGTAGGAATCCTTCTCTCTACATTGGTAATTGTAGATTGGCATCAAGATACTTCTTATTCTCCTCTTCAAATATGCAATAGATAGAAAACATTAGGACTCTCACTGTAAGACATGGAAGCTGAGTTTTCTAATGTTCTTATGACCATGAATGGCTATAGGAACAGTACTTTTAGAAACACCTTTCATTTTTCACATTCTTTTCAAAATATGAGCTCTAGAACTAAGTACAGCAACTGTTTTAGTGTAAAAAGACGTTTGCTATTTGTGTTCATTATTTCTTTCCTTATGCATCTAAGGCATGTACTGCTCCCTTAGTTGCTGCATCATACTAGGAGCTTGGGTACAGCTGCTCAGCTGAAACTGTAGTTATTCTATTGTCAGTGCACCTGAGATTCAGAGCACATGGCCTCATCTAGACTAACTTAACTGAAGTTGGTAAAAACTGTGGAAGTGTACTGAGTTTGAGTTAATGGCTTTTGCTGGTACAAAATGGGCTAAAGTATCCATTGCATCCTAACGATCCTCATTTGGCAGAGACTCTTCCCTGTAGAGACAGCTGTCTGTGGTGATATTCTTCTTCTAAGCCTGTTGAAGGGTGCTTCACAGAGACAGAGCTAGAACAGAATTATATTCCTATTACTCTGAAATTTCCTCCTTAATTCCCCCAAATCAGTATAGACTTGGGTATTTTATATTTCTACTCAGTTACCTAGATATGTCCAGCATGAAAATTCTGTGAGATCCAAAGCTGCTCAGAGTCTGCATGAGGTTCCTCATTTACTTCAGACCTAGCGGACCTGTGCTATCAAACATATGGAAATATAGAAACTCCTCAACCTGTTTCTCTTTTGGGGGATTTGCACATTCTGTGGATGGATCCCAAGTTCAGTTCTGCAAAGCCCAGCCGCAGGAAATACTGGTTCCCCATTTATTCAATGGCAGACCAGAAGGCTCAAACAGAACCTGCGTTCTGCTTTAGGTATCTTTAGAATACATGTCTAATTACTCATATAAATAGTCAATAATTAAAATCAATATTCACGGTGTTTTTCAAAAGTTTTGCAAAACATGAAAATAATCCTAGCGGATTTGCCAGATAAACAACACTCAAGAAGACCTGTGCTGTTAGCCACAGCCTTTAAATTGTATTGGTTTAGTTCATCATTACTGATCGTGCGTACTTTATCAAATTTCATGTTTTAGTGTGCTTTGCAAATATTTAGTTTGGAATCAGATGCTAAGCAAACAGTTATTCTAATGTTTTTAAAAACTGATGAGGCTGGCTAAGTTACGCTGTTGAACAGGTTCTGAATGCAGTCCACGGAAGAAGCTGCCTCTTGAAATGACACTTTCCAATGCAATATTTTTCAGTAGATAAATTTGTAGCAGAGTATTCATATACTTCATATATTCATATAAGCAAGCCTTATTTTAGGCTATTTTCCCACTTTTCCTACTACTGAATATCTTATGAAATTTAATAAAACTATATCTGAAGCGTATTATACTGTTTTTGCTTACCAAATGCAGTGCTCAACTATAATTCCAATGAGGAAAAAATGTTTATGAAAAAAATGGTATTTCTATTATTATATTTCTAAAATGCACTATTACTAATACACTGTTTCATCTGTACTGTTATATAATTGTCAGGACAAATAATGTGCTGAGTGCATGGCCAAAGTGTAAATATTCTAGCAGACTTAAAAACTTAATAGCAGTAGGAAAAGAACATGACATATAAACAGTCTTTCCTTCTTTTTCCTTCCTTCCTTCCTTCCTTCCTTCCTTCCTTCCTTCCTTCCTTCCTTCCTTCCTTCCTTCCTTCCTTCCTTCCTTCCTTCCTTCCTTCCTTCCTTCCTTCCTTCCTTCCTTCCTTCCTTCCTTCCTTCCTTCCTTCCTTCCTTCCTTCCTTCCTTCCTTCCTTCCTTCCTTCCTTCCTTCCTTCCTTCCTTCCTTCCTTCCTTCCTTCCTTCCTTCCTTCCTTCCTTCTTTTGTTTTGTTTTGTTTTTTAGGTTTCCATGCTGGTTTCCAGCACCAAATTTTAAAATTATTCTTGAATTAATAAATATGTCCTGTAAAAATGTAAAAATATGATTCCCATCCTTATATCACTGAAACAGTGTAATAGGCTCTTGTAGTTAGAGTTGGTTGGGCTTTCACTGCAAATAATATGGAGCAGCTTCTGCTTTCAGCTCAGTAGGGACAGATTGGGGTAATTCATCCAAAGATAATAAGCCAGATTCCCAGCCTGTGTAAGTTGTATGGTTCTACTGATTTCAATAGTGCTATGCCAGATACGTATCAACTGAGCATTTGGCTTGATGCTTGAAGTCAACAGATTACACTAGTAGAACTGAGAGCAGAGTTTGGCTGAAGAAATTAGGCTATAAATACAGAAATTAGTAGTGTAATTTTGCATTATTGTTGGTGGGAGGGACTATTTAGAAATGAACATTTACAATGGATGAAGACCTCTCTCTTTCTTTAAGTGAGGAGCTATGTGTGACATACAGGGCTTGTCACGGTCTGTGTGTGTTGGAGCTACTGAGGTAACTGCCGTGTAGGCTGGTCACGGCAGAGGCTGTAGGCCACAGCGTTCTCCTTCTGCAGCCCAGGCAGTCCCTTTCAGCCCCTCTCCTCGTACGTTATCAGTGTGTTGGAGATGGTAACTAGAAAGAGTCCAAGAGAAGGGCTGAGCAAAAGCAGATGGCATCTGGGAGACGAAACTCTTAGAGGCCCCAGCCTCCTGCTGAGGCCAGTGGAGCTGCTCTGTGGACAGCGAGGATGGATGGATGTAAATTCTGGTGGTGGGTGGCTAAATCGTCAGGCCTGATGGGGATATGAAACTGCAACTTTACTCTCTGCTTGCATGTATTTTGCAGTGTAATTCTAGCGACATAAATACAGTTACTCCTGATTTAAATTCCTGATTTCAACTGAGGAAACGTTTATTTCCCATAAACTGCTAACATTGATAGTATGTATGTCTTTCAAAGAGGTTCCAATTTTTATCTTTTTTTTTTTTGAGTGGCTTGAGTAAGATCATATTAAATAAATTAATAAATAAATTGAGAGGTCTTCCAGCTTTGTGGTCTACACCTAGGGCAGCAGACCATGCTAAGATGATGGGAATCAGGAAAGTCAACGTGATGGTCATCAAATTCAATATAAAAGTCTAGGAAAGCAGCAGACTAGTTTTAAGGAAACTAATTAAACTTTTTTTTTTTTTTAGAGTGTAAAACTGTTTAGCTATTAATAGGAAAAACAAGTAGATTTAGGATTGCTAATATTAGATGATGCATGTGCAGCAGTGAATTTTCATTGCTGTTTAACTCATTTAGAGGGGCTGTATATACACTCTTTTATTCACAGAGCAGTAATTAACACTTTCTACTTTCTAAGTGTTTAGACTGCTTCTTTTATCAACATTTAGAAATCTTAATCAACCAAACATTTGGAGGAAGCTCCTCAGCTGTCCTAAATCTTTGTGGTGGCAGAGCCATGATCAAAAACAAGGTGTGCTGAGCCTGGTAGCCAGACAGGCCTCACCACGTAGCGCTGCCCTTGCCTGCAGCTCTCACTTCGATTCTCACATCATGAACATCGAAGTGGCCTTTTGGCAAGGTTGTTCTTTGATTTTAAGTAATCATGAATTAAGTTAAATATGGATGGCAAAAATAATGTTATTGCAATATTGGCATTGCAATGAACCAATATTACAATAATCAATACTATGTAAAGGAGACTGAAGTTATAATATAACTGAAATAGCTAACCTATTTTTCATTGAGTTTTGGGTTTATTATATTTGAAGAAAGTAAATTGTACTTAAAGGAAGAAGATCTTCCAAAAAAGTTTAAATATAACTAGCTATTTCTAATAACTCAAATATCACAGCAATTTACCGTGAATATAGGGCATGCTATCTTTGTGCTGTGAAACTGTGCTTTTCATTCTTATCAGTGACTGTTATTTGATTTGTTGCTATTCAGGATTTATTTTACAAGAAATATACTCCTTTTCATAATAACTTTTTTTTTCCAGACTCGTATTTTCCTAAATGCATGAAATGTAGCATCTACCCATTGCACGTTCATAACAAGCTAAAATTACTGGTGGTTAATTCTTAAATGTTTAAATTGAAAGTGTGTATGTGAAAAAGGTGATATACAATATCTTAAGATGAATAAAGCTTTGATTAAAAATGAGAAACCTAAAGCCCTAAATTCATTGTTCATTGTAGTTATTATTTTTAAAATAGCAAACTCTTCAAATTATTGAGAACTATCTAATTATTATGTGATTTTTTCAGTGGTTTGGAGCATTAATGTGCAAGGCTTCTCATTATGAAAACTGAAAAATTGTGGTTTATGAGATACTATTGAGCCCAGTTCTGTGAAACTAATTTTATTTGCTCCTCGTTTGCAATGGATCAAAATGAGTTTAAAATCACAAAGCTTAACGGTCAAATAAAAAATGTATTTTCATATAAGAAAAGGTCCAGGCAATTGAAGTGTAATGACAGAATTGGACTGCAATTTGCAATTCCTTCTCAGCCCTCACTCTCTAGCAAGTGCTTGCAGAGGTTGCACAACATCAGAAAGAGAGATTCTAAGCAGTCAGACTGGTGTATTTTTACCCTTCCAATCCCTCTCCCATTTTTCTTCAGTCTTTTTGCACTGTCCATCTTTATATTGTTTTTCTTTATTATTTTACCTTTCCAATTTTCCTCTGCGATATCTTTGCACTCTCTCCTATGCTCTCAGTCAAAATCATAATGGGCAACACAGACCTACTCCCTCCAAATCACCTACTCGGCAGAAGAGCTGGAGGATACAGACAAGTGAATTGCTGGGCACCGGTCCTGATCAATAAATTTATAACCTCTGCTCCTGCTTATTAGCTGAGGCTCAGTCCTGAGACCCTCCTCACTTGGTAGGATTTGGGGAAACCTTCTTCTTTCCTGTGCCCCTACTGATGCTGGGCTAGGATAAAGGGCCACACTATCACTGTGGTAAACAGCCTTTGCTCAGGCAAAAAATATTTTATTGACTATACCAGGCAGAGAATCAACTGATTTTTATGATACACAAATTTCTGATGCTGTCAAATGATGGGGGACTTAATCCAAGTTCTGCCCAGTTCTGCCCAGGATAAGTGGAAGTTTTTCCACATTTGATTAGGAAATTTAATCCACTGACAGGGGTGGGATATTTGCCTCAGTAGTGAGTGTGGGATCTGTCATGCTGCCTTGCTTAAAGTTTTCACAGCATGTTCAAGAACTGAAGTTATCAGCTTCAAACTACTTTGAATTGGCTACTTCATACAGGCCATTAAGGAAAATTCAGAATGGGAAAGTGGTAGGAAATGAACTTAGAATTCCTATAACAAATGACCGTGTTTTTAAAAATATTTAGCCCTAAAAGTCTCATGAGAAGACCTTCTGATTAATGAATGCTAATAACTGAGCTTAAAAAGAACTGCAGCAAATCCCGTACAGTTTTTGCACTTTGGAAATGGTACTGTTTTGTTTCATGTCACGTAAATTTTGTTAAATAGAGGAAACACTGCTTCCTTGGTGCTTTTGTTTTCCCCTCTGGATTGTAGCAATGGAGCACTTGCATGTTGTGTTTGATGCCTTGCATGACGAAGACATGCAATGGCAAGTTCCAGTCTGCATGCTGCTTAATGAATGTTTTCCTTTTCTCTCCTTCCCTGTTATGTGCTTACAGAAGACAACTATGTGGAAGGTGGGTGCTTTCTACATTATTTTCCTAAGCTCTTGTTTTTCCCTTCTGCTTAGTGTTCTTTTCCCTTCTGCTTAGCGTTATAAAGGTACACGTATCGTTCAGTACGGTAAGTTGCATTTCTCTACCCATAAAAGTTTACCAGTTTATTAAATCAGAGTGATTTTTTTTTCATACAGAACAAAAGCAAAGGCTGGTTTTGATTCTGACAGTATTGGTGTAAGCTGAGATCTTCTCCAATGAAACAATGGAATTTATACTCATATAACTAGTATCACTCTTCACAATCATTCTGGAGATTTGCAGGAGGACTGATTTCTTCTCATGTTCTGTATGAAAAACATTCCAAGAAAATGTTTTTTCTCAGTGTGGAGCATACTTTCGCCTCATAAGAATGTAATGCATGTTAAATACCTGTATCTTAATGGCTTAGGGAAATCTCTCTTTAATATCACAACTCTTGCTTACTTTATTATCCTTTTCTGCATAAAATTTTAGGGGGAAAAGGTGTATTTGTCAAACTTTTCAGCTTAATGCATTCTGCCTTTTCAACATTAGACTGGAAGAGGCATGTGATTTTAATGCTAATGTTGGAATGATAATTAAGTCCAGTTAAAGAAAGTAAAGCATATGGCAGTGGAAACTAAAGCACAATGCCTTCTAGCCTGAATATTGGTAAGTATATCTATCAGCTAGGAAAATGTGTTCATGTGCATATATACAATAGTTGTAAAAGCATATAATACTCTTCATAGATCCATTGTTGCGGGGAATCAATACTGCCTTTTTGTTTATAAGCCAAAAGGTGCAGGTGCCTTTTTACACATGTAAGCCTTTAAAATTCTCTCTGAGCTGAATCTTTCTGTAGTGGAGGAACCCCTGTCTAATTCAAAAGTGACTCTGTTTAAATTGTGGATGTTACATTTGTTTTTTGAAAGGCTTTTTGAACTACTCTGAAGTCAAGGGTTTTAAGGATTGCCTCATATTCCAAATGGTCGCCCTAGCATGGATGTGGTGCTTTCGGTATCGGTGCTGCCTCTACACTACCACCTACAAGGGCAAATAGAGGTGCTCAGATTTATCACATACACAGTGCAGGGTGCAGGGAATTTTATAAAAGCATACGACACCAGTAGAGGAGACAAAATTTAAACAAATCCCATGCTTTAATTGTGCACATTGTAACTGGCAAACACATCAATACATTTTCTCTTTTATTGTGAAGTAAAAATGGCATAGACAATCTAACCAAAAAGCATGAAAGCCTGGCATAAGTATCTACTGTTATCACATTATTATGTTTAATCTGTACATAAAACTCTTGCTGGTGTCAGTATGAGATACAGATGTGAATTGGGATCCCAGTATCTCTTAACTGAGATACAATTTAATTTCCCATATTTATTTACACACAGTAGTACAAAGCCTGAAGACAGTTATTCCAGACTTTACCTTGATCTAATTCTTAAATCTGCAACCTTAAATTTATTTCAACATACTTTCGGATATTTGTACTTGAGTTGAAGTTGTTGTACATGCAAGCAAAACTTATGTATGGAAAGCAGAATTTGGGAATTGAGCTATGATATTTCATCTTGGATTTCTGTGATATCTGAGCATCTTCCTATGTCAGTCTACATAAGAAAACGGAAGGATTTCGTATTCATAGTTTAAATTACATATATTGCTGGTATAAAAAGGCTGCATTTTCTTTACTTGATTAAAACTGTGGAAGGATTGAACATTTTCACCACAGGTTTACAATGTTTTACATTTTTCTTAGCCTGTTATCTGCATGGAACTTACACAATAAACTACGAAAATCTATCATATCCACTGTCCATTCTGTGCCCCTTAGCTTCCTCCTCCTAGTACTAAGTTTACACTGTGATCACACCTGCATTCAAGAGATATTCCTACTAAATCTCTGATTCCTAATTCACAAAGAAAATGCCACCATCAGTTTTGCCTATAAATTACTGGTGCGCGAATGACTAATTTTAATGTGTGGCATGCCTGTACATGGCTAGCTGTTTAAAGCTGGAATTTTCTATGAGTATTTATATTCTCTATTATGTGCAAATTATCATTTTGAAAATCTAACGGTGATTGCTGTCATGGTAGATTTATGTGCATCGTTTTAACCACTTTGCAGATTGCACAGGTTCAGTAGTAGCAATGCTTAGCTATTCCATAACCTTCATTTGTAGATTGCAAGAAGATAAAATAAGGTAAGTAGTATTACGCTCATTTAAAAATAAGCACGCGTAAGCTTACTGCTTCACAAATAAAGTAATATAGAAAATAAAAAAAAAAAACATGTCTTGAGTACAAGCATAGTACAAATTTTTTATAGGGATAGATGTTTGATTTGAGTGGTATGTGCTTTTTACATTTACTTGACTTTTTATAGTTGAACAGTCCTGTAAGTGACTCTTGAAATTCAAGTGGTTTCTATGCTGTTTTCAAGAGGCTCTTCTGCCGTTTAGGTTTCTCCAAATTATGTAAGAAATGTCTTTATGACTGGCCAATCTCAGATATCTTTTTAGCAAGAATAGAAGTTATCAGGGCTGTGGTAGTGTTCCTAAAGAAAGGCTTTCTTGTTAGGTTCTTAGCCATAAGAGAAGGTGGTTAAGTGCAAGAGATTTTATCTTCTTTATTCTCTCCTGGGAGACAGGACAGGGCTTTTCTTTGCATCTTATAAGAGCAGCCAGAGCTCACAAATAGCTCTAAAGCTAGGAGCTGCTAAAATTTAATCTTATTAAAGAAAGCAGGTTTAGAACCTTTGACCCACTTTATTTTCTCCTCAATACGGTTAAAGCTGTTTCAAAAGTCTGAGATTTCTTATGGTAGATGCCAATATAGTGCAAGAGAAAAATGTAAATAATCAGGTAAAGAGACTAATATTTTCAAGTCATGCAGCAAGAGGTTCAAGTAGTGAAGTTCAGCATTAAAAGATTCAAGTTTGACTACAAGATTAATGCTTCATATTTTTCAGTAAGTTTCAGTCGCAGCATCACTGGTGCAGCAAGAGTACATGTGAATCAATTTTTGTTCTCTTTCACCAGCCACAAACTGCAGCCCAGCTGTGTGATATTTCCACAGTAATGTTCACGTAGGTAGCTCTCTAGGACCTGCTTTCCTTTACATTGATGTAAGCCCCAAATAACTGCACCAGCTGAACTGTACTTTAGCTGTAAACAGTAGCTATTGTACAAGAAATGGGGTGCATCACAGGTCTTTTAGTTTAACAACAGATCTAAAAAGGGTGACATTAAAAGCACTAATTCAGGAAGCCCATTGTTAGTCTACCTGAAACATCACTTGAGATTTGAACTGATATGACATAAACCATTTAAGACTGATTGCAGTCAGAAATATCTTCTTTGAACTCTCTGAAATACTATGAGTCATTTGTGCACCTAATTTTCTTTGTGAATTAGAAATTGCAGGAACGCTCTAGGAAGTCTGCTTTCCAATAGAGAACAGGATATTTTATTGCACACCTTCTTTGTGTGAATTAACTTTGTGTGAATTAACAGTTTATTGAATTAACTTCAATAAACTGAAAATGAGATATAAAGCATCGTTTTTTGTAGTTGCTGGAGAGGAGGAGCACATGTTTATAACGTGAATAACTGTCAATGGCAAAAGTGGATCCTACAAAGAGCTAAATTCAGCAGGAGTAAGTCTGTTCTTTAAACACGACCTAAAATGTGAAAAAGCTTCACAGTTCTAGAAGAATGTTCCCCCTGCATAAAATTATCCTCAGGGAGAATGTGAGTGTCATTTTGTTATCATGCATTAAAAGCTGAATGTTTTTGGTTGAAGATTAATGAAATTTGGCCATGATTGAGTAATTATCATTATGGACATCTGCTGTGAAATGTCACTAGAGGTTATAGGTCTGTGTTAATATGATTAGACTTGACCTCAAAATGCATTTATAAAGCAAAATCCTTTTCTCACAGATCTATGAAGTAGCCTCAGAAGCTGTCACTTATATTTTCTTTATTGCTATTTATTTTCTACTGCATATGTAATAATTTGCCTTCTCTGGAAGAAATTCATTCTGTTCTCATGTTTCACACAAATAAGGTGATGTCCCTCGCATTGTCATTTCAATGTGACAAATAAATTTTATTTAATTACCTGAAATGCTCATTTTTTATGAGGGGAAAAAGATCAGACCCAGCCCATTTTTCAGGTTTACACTTCTCCAGGTTTCTAACGACATTTAATGACTAGAGGACAGAAAATCCTCCCAGCAAAGCGTTCAAAGCAATATAATCAAAATACAATAAAGACAGATGGAATATTAAAGGAATTGGTTGGATTTGAAAGCATTTTATTATTTTCTGTCACTCCAACTATTACACAGAATAAATACACAATAAAACAGCACCTAGCATTTGAATTGCAGTTCTATTACTTGTAGCCCAAAGCATTCCAACCAGTGGTTGAAAAATGCTCTTTGATTTCCCTCTGTGACACAGACATCTCATAGGAAACAGATGACTGTCACAAAACATTTTTGTCACTGTGACAACACCACCTTCCCGTGCTCCCTTGTTCATTGCTGACTGTACTCTTGTTTCCCTTCAAGGTCTGGCGCACCTGATGATGGGCGACCAAGGTATGGGCTCTGTTCCTTTTCCACTCTGCTTTCATTGTTCCTTCTTGTTCTGTAGCTGCTTTGAATACATCACTGCAAATGATGGGCGAATGCTTGAAACTGTCTTTGGCTGCAAATAAACACATGGTTTTACTCACATCTTCCTTACTTCATTCTATATACTTTTGTTTGCTCTTTAAGCTTGTGTCCTTCCTGCCTCCTCAACTTCCTCTTTCGCAATAGAATAACTGAAAAGAGGTGAGAGAAATGAAAAGATGATTAAGAAAAGTTTGTGTATTGATCAGAAAATACATTTTATGGGTGAATGTGTAAAAGACAAACGAAGCACAAGAACATTCTTCGGATAGTTCCTGAAAGAAGATACTCAGCTTGTCCCATTATACACAATGAAGAGTCCATTTGCATTAATGCATGGCCGATTGGAAACTTGCAGAAAGCACCTGCTCCTGGCTTCTGGAATGCTGAGAATACAATCGTGCAACCTAATGAAATCAGTGATTTTTCTTCTTCTAACCCACTGTTCATGTTATGTTCTGTGTCACTCTATCATATCTGAGCATGGGTTACTTCTGTGTTTCTCTGCATGTACATGGAAAAAAAATAAACTAACTCCCTAATATGACACTGATTGCATCTCCATTTGTCTACAGACACTTAACCTTATACTTTTGTCTCTTTTCATGTTCAGATATTATTGCATTTACATATACTCATGACTCTTACTGTTTCTCTCTTTTATTTTCTCTTTGTCTGGAAATGCTTTCTTCATGGAACCATTTCACCAAATCCATAGGTAAAAGTAAAGGTACTACATGATTTTCCTTATTTTGAAATGCCATCAATATACTTTAATGTATGTCTAAGTAATGTGAATAAATGTAAACTTTTTTGTACTGAAAATGTGAGGTAGGCATATTTTTAAAGTAAATATTTCACGGATATCAAGGTAAGGAAAGGTGCCCTAAAATACAGGCTGACCCTTTTTTAAAGTCTGCCTTCTGTTTTCGTGAGGGATGTAAAGATTGGTACACGGCAGTGATAAAGGAGGCTACATCTGTAGAAAGCATTCAGGATGAAATAGGAGCCACATTTTGAGGTATATGTTTTTCTGCTCTCAAAGAGTTGTTGTCTAAACCACAGAAATAAGCATGATATAAGTGATGATGATAAGCATGATGATAAGTTCCTCAACAGCAACTCTATAGAGATAAAATCTGTCCAGGGCCAGTCCAGAGCTTGATGTAATTTTACTCTGAATAGCACTGACTTCCACAAGTCTCAGCTTTCAGCTAATCACCTGTGTCCTAAGATTTTTCTTGTAAATTAATCACTTGGATGAATTATATCTGAGACAAAAATTGGACACAGGAAGAATGAACATCAAAGAGAAGTTTTATTTTGGATTTTTTTACTTTTTTTTTTTGATGTAAAGAATATCAGCTATATTTACCTTTTACTCCATGCAGTTAAGTCTGGAGCAAACATGCACATTAGAGAGCAAACTTTCCCTGTTTAAATAAACACTAGATTTTGCTATGGGCATATTTGTTCACGGATTTCATATATATGCATCTTTATTATAAAAAATTGGTCATTAAATCTGTATTATAGAAGATCAGTAATACAGTTCTGTTCCTCCTACGCATTTGTCAGAGTGTGTCTGCTCCTGGTATTGATCAGAAAGCCAACCTGATGGTAATACTCTACTGACTAGATAAGGTAGAAACAAACTTCACATATTCCTTGGAATCTTGGCAGCTTTAGTGCTTCAGAACCTCGAAGGCCCATGTGATTCAAGTCTACAGTTGCAATCCCGTAGTGTCTTCTCCGTGTAACAAATTCTGGAGTCACTGTGCACCTGCTTATGCCTGTGATCATATTTAAAGGGGTTCTGGAGCCATAAATTTTCTTGTTTATGGAAAGTTTTAAGTGAGTAGAATAAAATAAAAGGTCTAGTAATGTGTTTCCTAGGACTGTTTTATCTGATGGTCTTTGCTGTGTTTTTCATAACAGTAACAGTAATTTGTCTTGTAACTGACTTTCCTTACTCAAATTGCACATATCTTGGGTGGAGTGCCATTTTATGGTACTTGACTATATAAATATTTTTTACTGTTCTTAAGGAAAAGCTTTTCTGTATTCCATACACAGGATGCATTATGTAATATGCAGTGCTGAAGATTTTTTGTATAAAAGAATACCTATATGAAAACATGTGAATATTATGAATACATATTAAAATTTATAGTTGATATGCAAGGCATATTTTAGAAGAACAGAAAGCTTGCAATTCTTATACTATGCGTAGACATTTGGGTTTTTAAATATTTTGCAATTATATTCAAAAATAATGACCTTGGATATACTAGCTACATTTAATGTTTAGTGATATGCAATATGACATAACTAAAACACAAGACATCAGGCACTAAAGTCTATTCATCTGACTACATTCTTCTCTTCATATTTTAGTCTTTTATTACATATATCTTGTTCATACGTGAATATCGAGCATATTGCTATGTTAATCATAACAACACACAACATTTTTTGGCAAATATAAACTTGTATATTTGTTCAAAAGGATGGAAGGGATTTAGATGTGTACCAACATCATTTGCCTATGACAAAAATTATCCCTCCATATGGGACCATATCTTCAAGCCAGTGAAGATGGCATCATTTTACTGACTATGTTGAAGCTATGGTAATTCCCATTATTAAAACATGTGACTTTGGAACTGCTGCGATAACACCCATTCATAACACATGATGGAAATGATAGGTGACAAAAGAAAGCTCAGAATGAAATTCATTTGCAACTATTTCAATCTTTCAATATAATTTAAATTATTTTAGTGGTAGTTAAGGTCAAGGACAAAAAATACTGCAGGATTCTGTGTGATTACATCAGGAATTATCCAATCTTCAATTGGAAACATAAGTAATAACTTTAAAAAGCTGAACTAAGTAAGTGTGTAAATGACTGATACACTGCCCACTTCTTTAATTATGTGTATGTATTCTTTGGGATGCAGGAAGAAGAAATATCAAAATACCTTCAGGATTAAATGCCTAAAAGACAGGATGGTGGTAGGGCAGGGACTTGGTGTTGGCAGAGAAAGGAAAGGTTAAGTAGCTCTTCCAAGACAGCAAGCAATATCTCAGTAGATGGACCTGCCACCTTATATTTTAGTTGCAAATGTAGCCCAGGATACTGTGAATGAATTCCCAAGACAGTTCCTTAATATTTAAGTATTATCAATATTAGTGAGGTAATTATGTAATCGTAACCATTAATCATTTCCACCTTACCTCATCAAAAGTTTAAGACCTCTCAGATGACAGAACCACAAAACAGTGGGAGTGGAAGGGACCTCTGGAGATCACCGAGTCCAACCCCTGCATTCAAGGTTGACACCCAGGTCACCAAGGTCCAGGAGGTTTCCCAGGACCATGTCCAATTGAGGGTTGGACATTTCCGAGAATAGGGATCCACAACCTTTTTCGGACAGCCTGCTGCAGTGTTCAAGTGTTTTATTATGAATAATAATATAACTAAGATGATACCGCAACATTCCTCTTCTTTTTATTTTCTTCTGGTAAGCAATGGGGCTTATATTTCAGCTACTACAGTAATAAATGACACCTATGACTTCTGTTTTATACTGCAGTTTTCTTAAACTTATGCATATTTTTACCCATAGATTGCTTCTATGTAAATATCCTATATCCTACTATTGGCTACGTATTTTAACCATTCCACAGCCAGACAGTATGTTCACAGTCCTGTTCTAGTGCTTTAGAGATTTAATATTGGTTTAAATTGTGATAGTCATTCAAGTCCGTAAGAAACTATTAAATGATACCTAGCTGTGCAACAAATGTTTCTACCAAAAGACTGATAGTACTGTAATTTATTATAGTAGATTATCGTGTTGGTGTGTTGGTATTTGGTATTCAGCATAAAAACGCTGAAGAAAGACTGCAGAATGTCAGTGTTCCTGTCCACTTCCCAGGCGATGCAGAACAAATCTTGATTTGCAGGAACTATTGTATGGTATCTGTAAACCCAAAGCAATTCCACTGGCTCTTTATTAGAGGAGAACTTCGTTGAATATGAGTCACAGAATTCAGATGAAAGCTTGAAAAATAAGGCAGTGTTAAAATAATTTTAATAAATCCTTAAACATTCATAACCATTAATGTAGTATGGCATAGTTTCATTATTGGTGTAGTTCTGTTTTCACGTAATAGAAATAGCAGCTTGCAGCAATAACTTTCTCTCACACCTAATTATGTGGAATTTTATTAACTTCAGTACAACCACGAGTTGGCCTTATTGTAATGCCTTTAATTTTTGTTCTTTTTTTCAGAGAACTAAAATAGCTTTGGCCTCCTACACTCACTGAAGTGGAAGACTTTTAAGAATATTATATGTTAAACTTACTTAAAAAAAAAAGCTTTTTTAATAAATTGAGGAACTTTAAAATGTAAAGTTCTTCAAATTATTCCAAAATCAGTAAATACATATCATATCTATTACATAGTGACAAAGTTTGTCTTTGATATTCATAATTACAGTTTAATAGTGGCTAGTGCTAACAAAAGATAATTATGTGTTTAAGTCATGAAATTATGTATATGCATATATGTTCTGATACATATTTATCCTTCTATCTTTAGATTTTTTGGTTCATCTCTTAAAATTTTCTTTCAGTATCAGATTGAAATATACTTTAAATGTTGTAATCACAGGGTAAAATATTTATGCATTTAAAACTTAACACAAATAATCTACTTGCACTTTACTGGATGATATCTAGCAAGCCTACACTATGGCATTTGGAGACGCAGATTCATCTCTGTCTTGAAATGTGATGGATTAATGTTCCCTAAAGAGGGTACAGCAGCAGAAAATGGCCATTGAAGAAGGTTCTGTCTAAAGTACATGGCTCAGAAGAAATCAATTAACATCAGGACCAGAAACACAAATTCTGTCTTGAGACACAAATGCCTGAATGTGTATCTGAGATAGCTGAGTCATGATCAGCAGTATGAAGAGAAATTTTAAGGACTTGCTGTAATATCAAAAAAGATATATGAAAAAAAGCTATATGAAAAGGGGGGGAATGCCTTTATGTTTTTTTAAGGTTATTTTCCAGCTTATGATATTGTTCAAGTCATGAGTTCTAGCACCTTTTCATCACTCAAATAAAATGTTTATCATATTCTAAATCATTCCAATGTCACACAAAAACATCCTTTTTATATGTGTGTTCATGTATGTGTAAGAACACATGTGCGTGAGCATATACATACACACATATCTGTATATTCTGGGATTCCTGTGGGTTCATTCTTGAAAAGGAGGGAAAATAAATGTGGGACTGAAAGCAATTTTATTACAAAAATTGTTTTATTTGTGACAGTGTAGATTTTTGCTGGATTTAGAAATCATTCTAGTATAAGATATAAAGATATATTCCATATTTTGGCTTCCTCAACACACTAAGTTCCAGTTGAGCTTACTCAATGAACAAAGATTTTACCAGCAGTGCACTAGCAAACAAGCTTTTCAAAAAAATATAAAAACTGTTTCAAAAAGGCATCTATATATTACAGGCCAAAAAACAAGAGGATGTTTTCTGAGGATGGGATTTTTTCTGTATTACATTAACAAATTGGAAATAAAACCTGCAGCAATCTCTATCTTTTTCATAAATCCTGTATGTATTTCATAAAAATTTCATATGCATCTTCAATGACATAGAGATTTCACACAGGCTAATGCTGTGAATATTCTGTGGAATATCCTGGAACATTCTGTACCAAGCTCCTTTATCCCTTCTTTAATATCTGCTGACATTACTGAGCCAAGCACTAATTAGTGACACTAATGATTACAGCGTCAGTCTGGTGTTGCACTAGAGCTAAGATTTTCCTTAGAATAAATTCCAGCCTTGAAGTCTCTAGGAGCAGCTAAACAAATTAAGCCAAACAGACTCTGATCTGTATTATTTCATTGGAAACCAAAAATAATTATTTTGCACCTCACTCACAGCAGAAATCTCAACTAATTATCAAAAACAGAATCACACTGAATAAAGTTTCCCTAGATAAGTGTGAAGAGGTTGAAAAGCTCAGGATTCTAATAGAGGAACAGAAAAAAAAAATCACTAAGATTTGGCCACTGTTACTAAATTTAATGGAAAACTTTATCACAATTTCTGAAGAAACAAAGTTCAAAGAAAGGGAAGAATTCTTAAGAAAAACACCCTAAAATTATACTGATACAATTGAGAATGTGGGCTATGGTCTCAAAATGCACAGCATTGTAATAACACCTGCAGAAGAGTTGAAGAAGATAATTCTGGACAGAATCAACTCTTCTTGTAGAAGTTAAAACTTCGCATTCCAGATTTTTAACCTGCTCAGTAGCTCTGTAAAAATTTTATATGACTGCAATAATAGGCCAGGCTACCTTGAAGCAAAAATCTAGTGTGCTTTAAAACCTTTTAATTAACCAATATAATTTGCACTGATAGTAATAATAGGTGCCTATCCTGCTATTCAAACCATTTATAAGCCTGTCATTCTTAATTGCTTGAACACAGCTTTCTGCCTGTGCTTTGGGGACCAGCTCAATAATTATGCATTTATAGAACACTGAAACTGTGCAAAATTTGAAATTTGGGAGCACAAAGAAGGAAACTTCTATAGTAAATGAGCCTGGGTTATGAACTGCTATGGAATTGCAGCTTCACCATCCCTTTAGTGTTTTCCATACATGCTGACCTGTTATCCAACTATCTTTTGTTTCAGGCTTATGAGGAAGGAAAAACAATGGAATTTTCCTTTAAAACTCTTTAAAAAAAAGAAGTAATTTTGCTCCCACTTATGTCAGCTATGGTTTCTTTGCTGTTGACACCCACTTACACTCATTTTCTAATCAACACACCTGCCATTTAAATTAAGCACAGCTTTTATAACTTAAGGAAACAAGTGAGTGACTGAGAGATTCTGGTAGATATTGGCTTCTGCTTAAAGTAGACCTTTGCCCCAAACAAGAAACAGCTAGACCATCTCTAAAACATTCTCTTGCCATTTGGAGGCTATTTAAGTAATCTGAGGCTGTCAAAGCAATCTTCATCTCCCACACCTGGTGTTGTTCCATCAGAGCAGCAAATAAAGCAGCCTTTATATTGGGAGGGGGGGGGGTGGATGAACAGTAAAATCTCTGGTTTTGTCCACTTGCCTTTTGATTTTTTTTTCAGGGAGAGTGGAAATTATTTAAAGGGAAAAATCTGGAAGTAAATGTGCATAATTTTTTGCTTTCTTTATGGGGTTTACCCATTATTAGTTAGTCTGGGTCTTTATATTAAGAGCTACTCTTATGCTTCAGAAAGAAGCTAGAAACTCTAGAAGATTGATTCCTTATGGCAAGGTATAATAGTAGTTATGTGACCTGTGCCCAGTAGTCGTAGTATCTCATCATAACTGAAAATAAAAAATAATTTACCTGGTTTCTCATGTTGCTGATCCTGAGTATCTACTTAGGAAGTACTTAACTTATATTTAAAATACCCTTTCAGAATGGGGTGCCATGATGTTTTGTGAAATATGAGGCACCAATCTTCTCCTGTTCTCAGGTAACAGTTATGCTTAAAAACCACTCTTTTTGGAGGTCTTTGTATGGACATTTGTATGAGTCATTTAGTGGTCTGTGAAAAGCAACCTTGGTTGTGGGCAAATCACAGATTCACAAATCACTTTCAAAGCCTATTTTGCAAGTACATAGGCTCCACCTGATAACCCTGGTCAGGATTTTCAGGGAATTTTACTCTGTAAAAAAGTTCATAAATGGCATTAAGAATTAAATGTCTCTTTAACATGTCTCGTTTTTGTTTTTTTAAAACAAGTCCTCTTTTTTTTCACTATGAACAGGTATGTTCTTTAAAGTGGTATTTATTTTTCTTTATATATTAAATATGATTATTGATTAGTCATTACATAGTTTTTGTAGCACTGTTAATTTTTGTAGTGTTATGTAGGAGTAACTATACTGACTTGTAATACACTTTATATGGATAGAGATTTACATCCTGAAGACATATGAGTTCACAAAGCTCCACTTATATTCTGATTTAATCTGTCTACACCTGAACTCTCTCAGGACAGATACTATCTCAAAGAAGTACTGAACAAGCTATATCATATCTTGTTTTTAATTCAGGTGAAAACATGAGATATCTGTAAAATTTATAAACTGTACAAGATGTTTATGTGATTGTGAACCTCTGAACACATGGGAGCTGGTACCTTTGTGTCTCCTTCAGTCATGTACTGACTTTGGTGTTCATATCAGACGTCAATACTGAAGTCCTCTGTAATAACCTCTTTTCAAATAAGGCTTTTGTCTGTGATTGTAACTATGTTGTTGCTTAGAAAAAAAATTAGAGTTGCATAAAACCTGAGAAGAGGATTAGAGTAGCAAAGGTTAACTTGGAAATTGGTGTCCCCCTGCCTCCCACCCATGTAAGCCTATATCCTGAGCATTGACATAAAGCCATCTGCTTCCCACTTGTCATTTACTGCTAAGCATCCCTCACAGCGTGTGGGGCTGGGGAGGGGGAGGGAGGAGACTAAAAAAGTATTTAGACTAGTGAGAATGGGATATATGCTTATTGAAAATACTAAGAAGTACTGAGTACGTAAAGGAAGTCATTCACAACTCACAACAAGTTTCTCTGTAGCTTTTTGAATAGTATATAAATGTTTAATAAGTTAGGATGCAGGCACATGCATGCATTTGCACATACAGAGATAAACAAAGGACTTTGAAACTATTTGCTTCACCAATGCTTTGTGAGCCTATGTTTCAGTAATGCCACCATCTTAAGTTAGCTATGACAAAAATGTAATAAAAATCACTGCCATGTCTGACTCAATAAGTCACCTTTATGTGTCATATCTTCCCTCTAGGAAAAGGAATATACATGTATTGGATTTATTGTTCTAATACAGATAACTATAAGACAGTTATGTTTTATATTGTCCTTGAAACTAAATCTGTTTCATTAAGTTCTATCTAAACCTCTGAGCTATTTCTCAAGCTATTATAAAAGTAACACAAAAGTATAATTAATGTTTTCCTTTTCAGGACATGTCTAAGATCCACCCTATTATTTTTAGTAATTCTATATAATTCTCAGAAATGTGTACATATCTAGGTCATACTAATTACCCACGTTGGGAGGCAAGAATGTGGCTCTGCTCTACCTAGCTGGTGTACTCTGGAGACCAAAGTCAGAAGAGACATGTCAGGAGGTCAAAAAATCTGTTTCTTAGGTTCTTAGTCACTAAACTACCTAAACAGGGCTAGCTCACAGTCTGCAATCTGTATTATGCAGGAGGTAATACTAGATAATCAAAAGCAACCCTCTGGTCTTGAAGACTATACATCACACATAATGGGGAAATTGCTGTGATAACATCTAATAAAATTGTCAGGCTTCCGAATCAGCCACCTCAGTATCTTTTTACTAGGAGTTATTTTATATTTCCTTTGAAAATGGCGTTAGGAATGAATGAGTCTCAAAAATCAACGAAATTGAACTATAACGCTCATCATGTAGCAACTACCAGGACTAACTGGAACAAACACTCACAGCAATCCCTTAATCCAAAACTTGAAATGAAAACTGAAACATCATTTTGCCTAGTCTAGTAGAAAAGACTGCAACATGTATGACTGAATTAAAAGAAGACCAGTTTTAATCTAAGTTTTTCCTACATATCCCCTGAAGAAATCCAACTTTTTGCTGTGACTGTTTTAAGTACCTTGACTTGGGAGTTCTACTCTTGTTTTCAGGAGTGTTGTCAGGACTATGCCAATCAATACTTCAATTTTGTACAGACCCTTGTAACACCCTTATCATGGGGGTCTCTTAGACATTAAGAAAGGGGTTTCCCACCTTACATAGCAATCGTTGTGTCAGCTAGAAGTAGGTAAAACATTTCAGTCAATTATTTTAGGCTCACATCTGTGATGTAAGTGTAAAACTGTAACTGTAAAACTGGAAAAGGAGAAAAATGCATTCACAAACCAGTCAAATCACTGGAATGAATACAGTGATTTAATCTAGAAGTTGTTACAAAATGGATGTTAAAGCCTCAAAAGTCTCAAAAAGTTAGGCAGAAGAAAGATTCAAACTCCCAGTACCCACAGTTTAAATTGAAGGACTGATCCACGTGTTCCAATATCTAATTTATCTCTGAACTTGTTCAATCAAGTGTGTATTCGATACAAGCTAAACAATATTCTTCAGTTGCAGTATGCTCTCACACAGAGAGGATGGAATCACACACTGTTTCAAGGAAAGATTTAATGTTCTACTTTCCAAAAGATCTTTATTCATAAAAACTTCAAATGTAACATTAATTTTCATTTTTACTGTATCTAGGAAAAGATTTTGCTATTTGCTTATTCGAGAATACAAAAGGGAGTTTTTAGCTTATTCAGGAGCATATAAAAATTTTGAGCTTATGTAATTAAATGAAGTTAAAATGTTTTTTCTGTTATAAAAGTACATATAGTAGAGAACAGTAATATATTCAGTTTCGTACCTTATTCTTTATATGTTTCATTAATAAATTATCAATAAGAGGACATCTTATGTAGAGACTGATATTAGGTTACTGAACAGCTGCATATGTGCCGTTATTAAGGAAATAGTAATATATTTGTTTGGACAGAGTCTGTTACAAGACACTTCTATCCTCTTTCTGTTCAATATAAACTACAGAAATAGCTGTGTGCATAGCAAACAGGTCTGCCCTTCATCACTGCTGTTTATCTTTTAATCTGCACTTGTATCTTAACGAAGCTGAAGCTTCCACACATCCATCAGTAAATTTCCTATATGAGAAGAACAAGACACTGGGAACTGTGGCAGTTAGCCTTCTCTTTGAAGGAAAAGCTGAATGCGACTTTGCCATCTCCTCAGATTGTGTTCAAACTAGGCTGGTGCCAAACATACAAGTAGGTTTTAAATATACACTGTGCATTCATGTGCTGCTGCTGTATAATGAGGGTGTAAGAAGCTCCATGATCTGCTTCCTGCTTTATTTCATTTCCATTCTGCAAAACTTAAAGTGTCTGCTATGTTTGGATAACTAGCTTTGTAGAAGTGCCTGAGAATAGGGCATGTTGAAATATCACAACAGGGTTGCTATCATAGTTTTGAAGGTTGATATAGAGTAACTGGCAGCAAAAATCTCCTACAGTTAATAGTCTGTATAATCGATATTGCTGATAATGCAAGTCAAGTGCAAGTTGATGCAAGTCAAGTAAGTTGGAAGAAAATAATGATTTTAAATATTTTAAATCATTTAAATAATTTTTAATGTTTCTTTGATTTTTTTTCATTACCTTTGCTTAAGGTGAGAACTGATTCATCACTTTTGTAAGCACCAAAGTGTTCTGGGTTGTAGAAAATACGTCATTATGCTAAGGGACAGACTGAACCATAAAACAAAACTTTTAAAAACCAGATAAAACATCAACTTGTCTCTTGCATGGAGCCCTTCTGACTCCTTCAACATGCGAGCACATTGTGGGGGTTTTGGCCTTTAAGTAGGCATTAAGAAAAACCTGAGCACATGGTAATGCCAGTCAGAATGCTTTGGGAACAGAATTTTATCAGTAGTAACAGAGCAAGAAAAGAAGAATAGAAAGCTGTAGTTGTTGCTGGGTAATTTTCAGTGGGTATTGTTACCTAGGTGAACTTCTTTTATTTTCCTTGTTCAGTTTTCTTTAGAAGCTACAGAAGTTGTTTTGGAGCTGTTTTTTTTTTTTTTCTTCTGTCTTGTACTTTTTAATACAAAAATGAGTAAGAAACAGGGTTTCTGTGGTCCAAGAACAAAGCCACTGCATGTGTGGAGGCAGATAAAATAGTAATTGGATTACAGGTGTACTTAACTATGGTGCACTGAAAAGGTGTTTAGTACTTCGTATGATCAAAGGAATAGTATGAATATAGGCTGCAAAAAGATTTTTTTTCTTAGCACAAGAAAAAAAAAAGCAGCAAGTATGAAAAGGTGGGTAAAGCAGACTAAGATGTCACCAAAACTTTATGCAGCATCTCTTGCAGACAGTTTTTTCTAGTGTTAGGACATTTATATTTTGTGAAGCACTTTGCTAATTAAATACCTGTAGCAGCTTTAAGATCAGCTGTGAAAGTCTGAGGCATGCCAGGTAGCCAGAAGAGCCTTCTGGGCCGCACTTCTACAAACTTCCCCTGAAAAGCTAATGCATTAAGTAGAAAACTACAGAGAACTTCAGTGGCCTAACATTTAGATCTGTTTTTAGACAGACTTGAAAAATACCTATTTCTGAAGTCTCAGTGAATCCAAAGCTCTGAAGAGCTACAGAAAATACTTTGAAAGATTTTATTAATCCATTCTTCTACTGTTTTTGTCTTCCTGCTGCTAGGAGAAAGGAAAGGTAACCACTATAACTGTTTGAAAACATCACAGCTGTTTTCTGCAAAGCGTTTTCTGTTAGGATGAGTTGTTCTTATAATCAGTAGGCCCAGGCAGAGCTTTAATAAAAACAGCTGTGCCTCCATTTTGCTGCTTAGGTTGTGAAGGTCAGGAAGGTCAATGAGAAACTTAAAAGTAACAAAATGGCAAGAAGAACTCCTGGTGTGGGAATGGACCCCAACTTAAAAGTGCAAAAAAGGCCTGAACAGTCTTTCAGCACCGCAAGATCCTTGCTTGACTTGCAAGGTAGTGAAAGCTGCCTATGAGACACGGCAGATTTGCCTAATGGAAGCGATCTGGCTGTTCATTTAATCTGTACAAAGAAGAAAAGCACTGCTTATGCGTTTCTGTCACTTTTGATGTATGAACAGTTCAATAATGCTGTATTTTTGTCAGAGACGTTTCAACTCTGATACTTTCATGTCTTCAATTTTCATAATTGATTCGATAACAAAATTACTTAATTTTAGTTCATGACAATATTTTTGGGGAAAAAAAGGCTTCCTTCAAACTTTTTTTCTCCTCTCATTACTCTGTTATAAATCATATCTCTAAAAGTAATATTAAATATTTAGGCTATAGGCCTGTTTTTTTATCACTAGTACATCAGCAACAGATCATATTAAATCTAGTGAATTAGATAGAGATGTGTGTTTATAGCAACTTGCAGACTGGTTGAGGAGATAGATTTTTCTGAAGCAGATCCATATCAAGAGAAGGCTGATGAAAACTAAAAAGCAGGGTTTTTTTTTTCTTTTTAAAGGAATAATCTAATATGCTGGAATTGACCCCATGATCTCTAGGTCTCAGGCAGTGGTCCACATTTATATGCTTAACCAGATTAGATCCATGTGCAAAACTAAGCAGCAGTGTGCTCTCACATGTGAGTGGACAGTGATGTCAAAAGAAATAAGCAAGCAGGAGAAAGTTGCTATGTTCATTTCTAAAGTCAGCAAGCTGAAATGGTCAAAAACGGTAGTACTGGAGCCTTAAAGGACACTTGAGGCACAAATGGTTCAAAAATTAATATCCACCTAATGATGGAAAACACATTGCCCATCTAAACATGGGAAATAATGTTAACTGTTTTTAAATCTAAAATTTGAGGAAGTTGTATTTATGCATTTTATACTTATTTTAAGCATGTAAGTAACATTCATGTCTATTTTGAAATATGAATAGCATACTTTGAGGAGCAATGACTATGTAAAGTGCCTGTAGAGCACAATGTAGCATGATGAATGTATTTAACATTTATTGACACACTGCCTTTAGATATCAAGCTGAGGACATTTATCCTATGCTTTATTGTTACCTTGCAGAACTCATCCTGAGCTTTAGTGCAAATAGCTTGTCAGTCTTTTGGCAAATAGTGCCAGTTTTGAGCAATGCTTTTGAGATTCCTCCAATTGAATTGTTCTTCCAGATACAGTTATCTTTTTTACTATTAATTTAACAAGGAAAGATTTTTTTACTAGTGAAGACTCCAAAAGGAACATAATCATTGCATGCTAATAGATATAACACTATTAGTTGGGCATATCATAAGGGAAAGTCTGAGGCTCTGTCATAGCTACCAAATGTAGCTCTGCAAATGTAGGAAAAATGAGTTTCGAGTTTTATGGTTGAATTTGTTTGCTGTTACTTTAATCATACTCTCCTTCAGCAAAAGTATAAAGTTGTGGGTGGAGATAACTAGGTGCATTGCAAATCTATTGAGGAATTGCACAGGGGAGTTAAATTATCAAATTATTTTTTGGTATGTGGTAATTCTGCCTCTATTACTGAAATGTTTTAACCATCATCTTCTCAATTGTCTTTAAGCAAGTACACACAGCTGTGAGCTGACAGTCAACAAGTTTTCCAGCTAGTTTTCCTGTGCTTATTTTCTATTGACATAGAGGCAGTGATGACAAATATCAGAATATTTTCGTTATTTTGCTTGTATCTTGTATTGGAATTCTACTATTCTGTCTCTGAGTGTTTGTGGAGGGGTGAGGACAAAACACTTATGCTTTATGTCACAATCTTAACTGCTCAGATGCAGGAAATAATCCCACTTTGAGAAGCACATAGAATGTGGA
This sequence comes from Tinamus guttatus, assembly GCF_059628265.1. NCBI lineage: Eukaryota > Metazoa > Chordata > Aves > Tinamiformes > Tinamidae > Tinamus > Tinamus guttatus. Next base: position 1,619,022 of record NW_028288990.1, on the reverse strand, counting down.
ATGCATTTGACAGGTTTTCTGTTAATGTTTTCTTAAACCTGGAGCAAAACTTTCATGTACCTGCAGTCTCTCTCCAGCTGTTTGGAATGGTAGCCAGCGTAAGATAAGAAAGGCCAGGGTAAATGCTGATGGTCACTCTAAGAAGTGTAGGGCAAGAATGTCAGGCGGCAAGTCCATGGCAGGTAGTGATGAAAGGTTATGAAAATCAAGGGGTTTTCAAGATGCAGCTTTCTATTAAGCAGACTTCCTCAGTAGGAAGAAGTTTCTGAAGTGTGGCAGTGCTGTCTGGGGTGAGTTTGTTTTGGGAGAGGTGTTTCTGGAGGCAGATATGAGAAAAAAAAAAGTATTTTACAATGTAGGGGGCAAATTCATTTCTCATCTCTTTGAAATAACAAAACTAATTGCCCTAAATATATAAGGGCTGTGTTATTCCTTATAATAAAGGCATCGGATGTAACTGTAGCCAATCATCTCCTGTGAAGATCTCCTATAGTCTCCTATGTACTACTACTACCACCTTAGTTTCCCATTCTCCTTTGTCAGACACAAAGTTGCCAAGCAGATATGGTAGAAACTTTTTTGTGGTTAGGATGATAGTAATGAAAAGGGTCATCAATATAGTCAGTGTTAGCATTGATTTATATTGTCTTTTCTCCTTGCAGCATTGCTTTGCCATGACCCTTCTATCCTGAAAAAAGTGCAGTGCATTCTTTCCTCCCCACGAGGGAGAATAATATACATCCTTTGATCTATGTCTTGAAATAGTCAATAAATGTTGTTAACTAAAGATTTTGGGCTCGGACAGGTTATGTCATTGAAATACACTTGAAGCTGTGGGATATTTATATTAAATTGATGTTTTTTTACCTGAGTGATGATCTTCTAAGTTGAGTAATATAGAACTCAGTCATTATTTTTATGAGTGTATATATATTCCTTTGAGGCATTGTATTGAATTAATTTTAAATAATATTGCTTTGTTGTACAAATGATGTTTCCATATCATCCTTTATCTACATAAAAGAAAGTCCAAGTCTGTGATGTTGCATCCTGAACAACTCATAATACCTGCAGCAGATGCATTAATACTTTAAATATATTGAAACGTCATTTCAGTCTTATGAGTTAGTCTGAACCCTACTTTTAATCAATGATCTTGCTGTGATCTTGTTGAAATCTGTGAGGGCAATATCTCCGTCTCACTGAAATCACTCCTTTTGATTGTAGTGAAATGATTTTGACTATTCGTCATCTTTTCCTGAAAGATGATGTCAATGGAGCATAGCTCCAGTTCATGATGCGTAGATGTGCTGAACAGGATCTAAACATTATTCCAATGTTTGTTGCTGTAAATTATGAAGCTTAAATGAATACAATTCCTCTAAATTGATATTCTTGCTTTTAAGCAAATGTGGTTTCTTAAAGAAATATGTAAATTATGTGTTCTGCATAAGATAATTTGAAGCTATATGTATGAACACTGAGAGTGGATTTTCGGCCCTGCAGTCCAGAGCCAAGTTAGATGAAGGGCACCATACTGTATTTGACACTTACACCTTCGCCATTTGGATTTCCTTTAGTGCAGTGACAGCCACTCTTAAACTTGGATGGGCCTTGGCTATCAAAGCTACTGTTGTTTCAACACGAAATCCTAGCAGTGGTGATGGTTGTTATTCATGACAAGCTTGTATTGTTATATTGATAATGTTCCCAGAGTACTATCTAATGATGGAAAGGCCAGAAGGCTGTGGGTGTAGTTTACAGTTTATTTGCTGTTCTCTCCGTTTGCCTACATATGCCGAAGATCTGTTTTTGTTGTTTTTTTTTTTCATTTAAATATCCTTAAGCACCACACCCCCCCGCCCATGGAACCGTAAATGGTCTTAATTCCTTCTTAGAGTTTTGCCGTTATTTTATTCACTGTAGCCTCTGTGAGGAAGTTATTTGCAGGGAATGAGGACTGGTCATGACACTCTTCACCTTGGAAAGGAGGACAGACCTTCTTTCCAACGAGAAGTTCATCCAGAAATTCTGCTGCAGTTTTATCATAGAATATGGTATATTCATAGCACTAAGGAAGTAATTTTGACAAAAGCCACTAGTTTTCACATAGGGCTAGTGCCCTCAAGTTGTTTTGGGAATGTCTTTGATAACCGTATTTGCTTCATGAAATTTATGCACATGTGAGACCCCAAAAAGCATTTCTGTAAGATATGTTTTGGACTCATAAATAAATATTTAATACCTTCAGATGTTCAAAATACTTGCATAGCAGTTTCCTTTTTTAAAGAGCTGTGCAGTTTTGTAATCTAAGAAAGTAAGTGCAAGATGTTAATGAAAGTATTAGAGAAATGAAATGTGTTCAAAGATTAATGCTATATTCAGTACTAGCATGCTGAAGCAATTCCTGTTCTTGATTGAACTCCCTGGAGTACACATCTAAAAGACATTAGAATTAGATTTTTAAAATGCTGGGGTTGGCAATTTTGAGGACATTAAAGATGCTGCTTAATGCTACGAACACTAGGGTAACTTTAAAATTATGAATACTGTGTCAAGTGGTTGCTGTGAGGTTATGCAGGAGTCTTAATGAAAAATATTGTGCATATATTTTCTTTAGCAAGGTTTTGTTGTATATGCTTTCGTTATATATGAGCCTGTAATTCAAAAGGAACTGAAGGAAGTAGCCTATATAGCTTTTTAATGCATGCTACTACTGGAAGGCTTTTGATTGTGCCTCATCTCAAGCAGCCACTGTATTGTATATAGACTGAGATGTGTCCATATGCATGGATGTAGTTGCAAAATAGTGGTTTACTTATTTGCATGATTGTATTGAGATTTTCTTCAGGTATTATAGCATAAACCTCACTACTCTAGGCATTTTTATAACTCAGTGTATATTATGTTTTTCTCTGCTGGTAAATCTTTCTCGTCAGACTTGTAAGGACCATTTTCCAAAAATGCTTCTAAAGACTTGTAACACAAAAATCTGGAAGTTGTGTAAAGTGAATGTTTTCACAGTCACTTCAAAGGCTGATGTCGTAGCTACACATTTACAAAACTGTTTTCATGGGCCTAAATAGAGGGCCGGAGGGAAACCAAGAGCAAAAGAACTGTCAGGTATACTAGGTGTATTTTATGAAACCTTACACTGCTCCATAAATTCTACCACCAGCTAGGGTTTAGTTCAGTCCTGGTAGCATTTAGGATCACCTCGGAGATGGGCAAGAGGATATGACTCTGAATATCTCACTGTGGCAGTGAAGGGTTAATGAGCACTAATGCTTCCCAAAGGAGGTCCCATCTTTGAGGCACTGCCATGTGAAGTGGTGCTGGAAAACCTATTTGCCAACTGAATGCAAGGTAAGCGTTTCCTTCATGCTGGGGGAAGGCCCAGAAGGCTGACTAAACTAGTTTAAGATTCCTTTATTGTCATTGGTATACTGTGGAAGGGTATAGCAAAGCTGGGAAAATGCTATTTTTGTGCTTTTGACACAAAACAGCCTTTCTGTCTCCTCCGTAATGAAGTCACTTGGAACTCAAAGTACTCGAACACGAGTACTTTCCGCAGATAATTCTGATCTTCCTCTCTGGCCTTATTAAGGCTATATTCTCAACTTACTATAAAAACTTTGTGCCTTGTAGTCTAATTAGTCTCAAAATCTTAGTTCTATCTGAACAGGTTATTTCTCAAGAATGAAAATGCTATTGCTATCACTGCAAAGACGTTAGCTAACAGGCATGCATCTTGAGAAGCAAAGTCTTTCACATCAAGTGCGTCAGGTTGTCTATTACTGAGCCCATGCCTCAGTCCGTATACTTTACCCTCATATTTGAGAGAAATCATGTTCTGTACATGGTGCAGTTTTATGAGAACAGGGCTATTGAGGGTTTTTTGTTTACATAAACTAAGCCAGCGAAGTGCATATTCTGTCAAATAAAAGGTTATTTAGAAAAAACTTAAATGGTATTTTAGTTTTATACAAATCATAAAAGAAAGCAAAAAAAATTAGAAAAATAAGACTGCAAACTAGTATTTGAAACCCCATATACACTGTATTTTTTAATTTCCTTGGAGGTAGTTTTGTGTGCTTTTTCTTTAAAATAATGAATGATGCTTTGGGGGCGGGGGGGAAGAAAACTATTCTGTAAAAGAAATCTGTAATTCTTTTTTCCTCTTCCCTTAATGTGGTTCATAGAAACAGGGGAAACAATTACACATCTATACAAGAGATCAATAGGCAGTCATTCAGCATTAGATATTCTGTATAAAAGAGTTTGAATCAACTTAACCTGGACCACTGGATGTAGTTTGCTTGGCAACCTTGCCATCAAACATGTTTTAAATGTAATAAGTGATATTTATTTGGTTCAAAGGGTCTCTTGAGAATTATTAAAGATATACTCTCTAGGTTACATTGTAATCCCCTTGGTAATCACTTAGAGCTTTTATGCTTTGAGATTATAGGGTTTTATTTCAAAAGGCCGTGGTCCTACTGCTTTTATTACTTTTACTTTTAAAGGTCATATCACAGCTGTCAAAAATAAGCATATGTCTTAGTATTACTCTTTTAAAATTACATTTAAAACACAAAGTGGGCAAAGCTGATATTGTTAATTTCTTTATGATAATCTAAGGTTGGTGAGCTTTACTGACTAAACCCTTCATTTTAATTTTAAATATTTGCATTTAAAAGGTAACTTCTGTGACTGGTAATAAATGAGGCATTGCTTATATTTAATAACTCCTATGCATTGTGGGGTCACAGCAGACCCAAAAGATAGTACTTGCTGTCATGCTTAGGATGATGAATTTTATAAAACTGTGTTGCATAAAGATGAAGTGTTTTGTACTCCCTTGTGGGGTTGCCATGGTGATAGAGCACTGCTCCATGGGAATTTCACTTTTCTGGTAGTGTTAGGTACCAAACCCAAAACTGATTTTTTAGATTGTTCCCAAATCTCACTTTTAATATGATACTGTTTTGCTGAAACTATGACTCATCTTTTGTATTTTTACTTTCTCAGAAATGTCCTATGATACTGTCACAGCTAAAGTACTAAACTTGTTAACTTACTAGATGTTCAATACAGTAGACAACTTTAGGTTTCTGTTCTATGTTCCATGCTGTTGTACAATTTTATAAATATTTAAGGTATGTTTTGCCATTTTATAGTATCTCTAAGTTGTCAAAAATTGTCAAATCTGTGAATTTGTCAAAAGATAGATTTCAGATGTTTATGGAAGTGTCTTTAGGATGTGAAGTCAGTGAAGATTGAATATATTCCAGAGAGATAAATACTGTTAATTTTTTTTATGATTTTTGCTAGATAGATTAATTTATACATAAGATGTATAGAAAATAGTTGTCTAATTGTTTGTTCAGTTCACATACAAAACTGTCTGGGCAGCTAGCATATATTGATTTATCATAAGTGATGTATGTTTATTATCCTATATTTCAAAAAAAAAGAAACTGCATGGGAGCATCAGTCAGCTCTGACATTTGTAAGCCAATGACTTTCTTGATCTTGACAAATAAGAATGACTGACTTGGACTGACCTATTCCCTACCTTAAGTTCATTTTTCTGAATGCTTGGTGCTGTGGATTGCTTGCTGTGCTGAATCAGCTAGGACTAGATTATTCTGAATTTACAGCCAAGTCCTTGGCATATGGCAGAAAATACACACATGAGTGCAAGTAACACTGTTTACCCAGTTGCGGCTACCTAGCTATGCTGATGACAATCATACAACCAAGATTTTTTTTCTGGAGGAAGAACCTCCAATGAAAACAGCTAAAATAAAATGCATCCAATTACTAAAGCCTTTTCTGGAGGAAAGCACCAGAAATTATTCCATGTGTTCTTTTGCCCATTTATACCATGCATTCCCCCAGTGTGGTACTTGGCAATGTTTGCTCAGAGCAGCTCGGGGTTGAGCCTGTGAGCCTTGCAGCAGTGGCTGAGCCAAGCGTGAGCGGTGCCACGCGATGTGGGAGCCTCTTCCCAAGGGCACCGCTTCCCTTGTGCTCCTGCCTGCTGTCTGAAGGCATCGTGGAATAGAGGCAGATGGGAAGGGCCGGGAAAAGCCTGTCCTGGGAGGAAATGAGGTGACTTTTTTCTTCCTACTTGTAAAAACTCAGGCAGATTTGTGCAGTGCAGAAACACCCACTCCTTTCCAAGTTCTCTTCTGTCAAAACCAGTCCTGCTGCCTGTGAAATCCTTTATGCAAAATGGCATCCTATTCGCATATGGTTTATGGCTTGTACAAATAAGATTTAGGTGGGCTCCCAGTGCTTGCTGTGTTTCTCCCTAAGATGGAGTTTTTCAAGTGTTTGCATCATGTTGCTTACATGACTAAAAGACTAAAAACTGTTCAGCAGTCAACATACTTGATATCTTTTATCATATGTATTTTTTTCTTCGCTTTTTTCCTGCTCCCAGGTTGAGTTTAAGTCAGTAGTAAGTATTTAGAACTATTTCCTCCCGTAGGCATGGGAGGTTCTCTTGCTTTGTTAGCTTTATGTGATACTAGATGTCAGTGTGGCAATATACCAAACACCAGGAGTTGTTACTAATCACTTCCTAAGCAGCAAATTTAACCTGAAACTTCAAATACCTGTTTTTATGGAATATGCCACACCAGTGCTACTCTCATTTTCTTATATTGTAAATAACTTGAGTTTCAGTGTTCTGCCCCAGAACGTATCTTTAAATATGTAGTCTGATTGCAGTAAAGTTATCCCTAAACAGACAAAATGGTTAGGGAATAGGTCAGACAAAGTGTGTCCAGTAACATTCATTATTAATATTTAACAACTACTCTTATAAACACTGCTTAATTATCTACCCTAGAGCTAATTAGAAAACCTTAGGACAAGTCTATTGCTGATATCGCTGTGCTTATTCTAAAAGATGTTGATAATTCCCCAGTCTAAAATATCTGTGCAGTTCATCTGCACATACTTTCATATGTTGAAGTGCGTGTTCAGTAGGAAAGGGCTTGGCCCTTGTGATGGTGTGCTAAAATATTGATACCATTTCTTTCTGCTTCAAAGAGGGAATGTTCCACTGAACAGTGTTTAACAGAGGGTTTTTAAACCCTGTATCAAGGTCACTTTTGTTAGTTGCCCCCACCTCTAGAATTTGGGTAACTACAAAAGGCTTTTTCTACTTGTCTCATGCTCCTCTTTGCTCCTTTTGCAGCAGAGGATCGAATTCAAACAGAACATTTTTGAGACTTGGACTACCCATCAGCAGCAAAAAATCTTCTGTTACTCCTGGCACTTAAGACCCACCTGATAAAGGATGTATCGAGGGAATGTACTGACATACAGAGAGTGAAACCAGACAGTGAAAGGAGATAGGAAGGATTTTTTTTTAATCCCTATTGTCATAAAATATTCCAGATTTCATTTTTCTAGACAGAAACACCTCTTGCAAATAACTGAAAATAAGCAAGGTCAGTTTTGCCTCAGGTATAAGTTATACTCAGGGGTCCTGCACTGTTATTGCAAAACAGTGATCCTTAAAATATGAAAGGTTTAGTATTCTGATAGTACTTCAAGTTGTCTGTATATGCAGTGCTGACTTGCTTGTGTGGCAATGTGAGCTCTCCCCCTCCCTATTAACAGGATGCCATGCTCCTCAAAAAGTGGCTTTCCTCCACCCTCTCTGACAAGGTGGGTGCCAGTTACACAGGGCAATTTTACAATAAGCTGATCTTTCACTTCAGAAGTGCTCACACAAATCTTGTGGCAGGAACATAGCAGGATACTGTTAGATGTTTCTCAAAAGCAATGCTAAATTGTAGGGTTGGGGTGTTAAATTATATTTTAAGAACACACTATATTTATTATTTCAATACGACACTAAATGTGGAGCTTGAGAAACAACTGTCCTCATGATAGGAGCTTGTTTAGAGAAAAAAGTGAGAATATCAAATCATTTATAGAAAATCCCATGGAAATCTGGATATTTTCTACATATGTGTATCTGAAGATGGATCAGTTAGTAAAGCAAACAGATGCCTGACAGGAAAGAAAAAATTCTCTTCTCTTTCATAGAACCTTAACATAAGATCTGAGCAATTCTGTTGATGAAAATGCAGATGAGAAGAGCTATTTAGTAGTACCTAATATAGTGCTAGTACCTAGTTGCTAGTTTTAATTTGAATCTGGCAGATTTGAATCTGTCAGAGGAGATATGACAGATGTTATTAAATCAATAATTATTGACAAAGTGCTTTGAAAAGTGATTGTATTAAAGATTATAAAAGCCAATGATCAAATTATTTCCCTTTATTGTATATTACTGGATCCTAATATACACCTGTGCAAATTGAAGTCCAAAATAATTCTCTAAACATAAGATCCTCTTAATTGAAAACTTCATTAGCTAGTGTAAGTTCATGCTTTGGTTTGGAATTTCAAAAATCTGTTTTACTGATAAGCACTGCAGTTAAGGATTTGATCTTTGGTTCTGATGTTACTGTAAACTTCTTTATTCCATTGTGCTAACAACAGGTCTAAGGAGTTGTAAATGACCAGTCTCAAATTTTACTGTAACTTGCATTATAAAAACTTTGTGCAATTTGTGAATTATTTAAATAGAATGCTGAAAGTGGAGCTAAAGTGGAGGGAGGGAGCACTTTCATGGTAGAAGTATGGACTAGATTAAGTGGATGTCTCCTATCATCTATATACATTTTTTGCTTTGGTTGGCCCCTTGAGCACAGAATATCTGAACAAAGTCAAATGCTGCAGCTATGTTGGAGAAGGCCCTTAGAACTGTGTATCATTTTCCTCTAGTGATATTTTTGTTGTTGTTGTTCAAATTAAGTAGGTTTGTGGAATGTTTTTGGAAGTCGTGAAGAGCAGACTAGGAAAACAAATTGAAATGTTGGGGCTTTACTGACTTCAGATGTGCTCTTTCATGTGTCTAGCAATCTGCATGCCATAGGTTCATAAAAGAGCAAGAAAATGTGATTTCTTTATTTTTATGTCTTTGCAATCAAAATAGAATTCCCATTCTGCAGGGAATTCTGGATTTTAAAAACCTCATTTTCCTTCCACAGAAACTGGAATTTCAGAACTTCCTGCCAAGTGACCCGCTTGATAAATCTTTGGATATTTTTGATGGTGTTTTTTAATTTCTTTTTTTTTTTTCAGTTAATGACTCAATGGCTGTAAATTAGGATGCAATCTGTAGTCTTCCTGAGCCAGTATTTTCATGAGCACTATGTGCTTAACTGGACTGTCACAGGTACCAAAGGAGCTTGCTTCATTGCACTTCCTGGGAGAATTGGCTTCCACAGTTGTAAAATGTACCCCGACCAGACAAGTTAGCCAGTAACTTGGTAGTTTTCAGATGTATATGGGAATACCTTTTGCTATAAGGTCCTGATCTCTTGATTGGGTTTTAAAAATAAGTCAAACATAAGATATGTCACACAAGTATTCACTATTCCTTGGTAAGAGAGAGATGGCTGAAAAGTTAAAGTGCGTATGAAACTTGTTGATGAGGCTTGATTTTAGGGGTTTGTAGATGGTGAACCAGAACATGCAGAGGCAAATGGAGGGCCAGAGTTTGACCCAGTTTAACACTGACCTACATGTCAAGGCAATCTAAGAGAAGGCTAAAAAGTTTCATCAATATCTCTTTCAATGGAAGGAATAAAATGTCCTAATTTAGTGTTCTTCCATGGCAGAAAACTTTATTTATTGACATGTTAGTTATATTTGTTGTTACTTATTTTCATTATTTCATCTTTAACTCAATATATACTAATAGAATTATATTTAATGTTCATAATAACGGAGAGAGCTTAGTCTTTTGAATTCAGAATCTCCTTTTTCATGAAAATGGTAATTCCTAAACTGGAAACACTGTGACCATCATCATGACCCTCATCTTCAAATGAGACATAAGACTGTAATCATACTTGAGTGGTAATAAAAACCCTCTCCAAGCACTAAATATGTGCCCTGTGATGTATTTAGAATACTGCCAGATTGAGTTTATATTGGCATAACACAACAACAGAAGCAGTAAATAAATATGACCCTGCCTCTTGTTTTATGGCAAATGAGAACCTCCACTTAACATGTGTTTGAGGCTTCTCTAATTGCTTGGACCTGCTGCAGTTACGGTGAGCAATCGTACTGGATACTTTTCTTTTTTGTCCCTTAGACAACCATTTCAGCATTTTAACCTCAGAATAGAACATAAATACTGTAGATTAATTTGTGTTCTTCAGACAGGAAATCTTGACAGGACCTTTACCTGGCTTTGGATGTTATTTAATGACCTCTTTGCTGAATTCTCAGGGCTTAGTTCATACAGAAAAGTCAAGTGTTAATAAAAGAGCAGAAGTCAGTTTGGAGGGAAAAAATGTTTTCTTTCTGTAAGATGAACAATAACTAAGTAACAGAGTATGGGAAAAGAGTGAAGAGTTTTTTCTTACAAAACAGAAAGCTTGTTTTTCTTGTTTTTGAGACAGGAAGTTGCTTTGTTGTTTGAAATGCCTATAAGGTTTAGATTGAGAGAAGAGTATGAAAATCAGGAAATGCGAACACCAGGGCAAGTGTAGGATTGTGCATTTTTAAAAATAACTTCAGTTGCAGTCAGTAGATTCCCCCAGTTCTTCCTATCCAAGAGCCAAGTCATAAATGTATTGCACCTTTCTCGCAGCTTCTATTACAGCTTCATTGACCTTTATCTCAACAAAATACTCCTTCAACTAAAGCTTTTTCTGGTTTCTCGTTAGGCATGTTTAGCAGTTTGCCCTTGATATATGTCAGTGGGACTGCAAGTTGTTTTTTAATTTTTTTGATATAAAAACAGTGTAAAACTATTCCAGCTGCAGCTGAAAGAAAATGAGGATTTAATTTACAGAATTGTTGAGATGACCACTACCTTGAGACAACAGCCTTCCTAAGATATGGTAACCCTCTCTTCCCTGAGGAAAAGTGAACTTGCTACAGTAGTGGTCAGTTGTCTCTTCATAATGACTGCTTGATTGGGTGTTAACCTTTAATTAGATGTGCAAAGGAAAGCCTGTAATAAAAGTATACAAACAGCATAACTAGGTTAATTTCACTCTAAAAAACAAGACTTAAATTTTAGGGATACTGCATAGAAGAAATCCCTTGTGTGGTTACTGGCTTGCCTTTACTCATCTCAGTATGGATTTTTCTCTTAAGAGGGTTGATGCTGTAGGATGGCAGGACCCTTTCTGGTTCAGCTGAAAAGGGTTTGCCATCCCTTTTCAATATGTTGGTGACAAAGTTATGTTGTGTGAGCATGACTTATTACATTCTCCCCAATGAAGCAGATAAAATACCTAAAGCTTCTTTTGATTACCTTTGACCATTGACCGTTATTTTGCAGAACTAGCCTGAGAAAAGCATACAAATGGAGTAAGATGATAGTAAATCCAAGCAGATTCCTTAAAAATGAGAAAAATGAGTTGTCTTTTCATACACAGGATTTTGATGCCAGGAATACACCATCAGAAGTCTCTCTTGCAGGTCCAGGTGAATTTAGTATATTTCTATATACTGAATGCTAATTTATTCCTTTATATGTTCTGAGCACCTCAGCCAATCTGGTCTGTAGTCCACTGGGGAAACAGGACAGCTTGGAAGAAGTCCTGGGAGGACAAACGCAACCTGCTCATCTTCCCACTGATGGAGTTTTGCAGTGTCATTTTTTTCAGACTTTTAAAAGAGTAGGCTCAAAATGTTTGCATGTCTATCTGAAGTATATCCGCCTGTCAATTGAAAAGTAGATTAAAATTGCTCTGGAACCTGGAACTTTGAAGATCAAGAATGAGCTCTGCAGTCGCGATAAACAAATCCTCATGGGATGCAATGTGCATTGTATTACTGAATCCTATTCTTTTATTGAGGATCCAGATGATAATGTCATATGAATTAAATACAAATAAGTGAAATCATTTCTCTGAACAGGAAGAGAAATGCATCATAAAACTGAAGTTTGTGAAAGAAAAACTCTGGGGAGTAACTGACAGTACAAGGGATCAGATTGCTATTCAGTAAGGCTGTGCATGGAAGAAATCTTGGTTGTATTGTAAATAGTAGAAAATGATAGAGGATGTGGTTAATTATTATAAGGTAGGAAGAATGACTTAGTGTTTTGAATACTATTGGGAAGTGATTTCCACTCCTAAGGTTGCTTCACTGTCACTTTGAAATGTCATTGATTTTAATCTAAGTATTATTAAAGAATAATAATTGGATCAACAAAGAGTGCAAGAGGATGCCTAAACCAACAAGGCTTTTCCCTTTGTCCATATGTTTCCCAAGGAATATCTGGGACATGTGTACTCTGTTTGAATCATATAGCTGTGGAGATTAACTACAGGAACCAATAAATCAGCAGTCTTAGAGTAGGTCTTTCAACAATCTTTTTCGTAAGTTCTATAAATGGTGAATATGTAAAATTGAAGGCAAATATCTAGAAGACCATTTGAAAAATGTGAATAAGGCAAAGCTGAAATGGGACAGACGTTACTGTAGTAATTCGTAAAATACTTAAAATTGCTAAGATTATACTGAAATGCGTAAGAGAAAAGTAGAATAAATGCTCCATAAATAATAGTAATTTTAGTGAGAAATCAGACCAGAGAAAGTTCCCTTTTCACTTTAAATAAATATTGTGTAGTCTGAAATTTTCTATACAATTTGAAATTAAATAGCTATCAAAAGTTCATTTTTCTCAATATTTTGTTGCAATTTTCTTTTACTGCATAGTGTACAACTTCAGAGCTCTATTGTGGGGAAAAAAATACTATCAAGTTAGAGATTGAGGATTCTAAATTGAATACTAAGTAGCAAGTTAAATATTTTTTTCAAGAACATGGTAGTGTTTTTTCTAGTAAAAAATGCAAAGAATAGTTTTAGGTGGGGCAAATTATTTTTGCCAAACATTTTTTTTTTTTAGCTAGTTGCTGTTCATGGTAGAGAAAGCAAATTTTAATATTTGACATCTATTCATTTTTATACTAATTAGACCTTTATGAAAAATGAAACTTGTTTTTTCTTCGAATAGAAGAAAAAAGTTTTATTCAACAAAATAAAGGTGCTGTTAAAAGTGAAATTAAAAGGTATCTATGTAGTTAGCATCTCTTTCTCCTGAAGATATGTAGCAAAACATTATTTCAGCAGTTATTGAAGAAAATCCATTGTTGAAATTAGCCTTCTGTTTTTTTCACTCCTAGTCATCAGCTTTTAATCAGAACAGAAGGTATTGAAACTTCTGTTTTAAACTGCTTTCATTAGGTATGGTACTGCTTTCATGGAAGAATGGTAGTCATTCTTGGTGCAGAAATGTAAATCGGTATATGAATAGCAGGGAAGTTTTTTTTCTTGTTCTGAAAAAATTGTCTTAAGTAGATTTAAAGTGAGTTCTGAATATAAAGCAAGTAATGAGTTAGGTTTTATTACTTATGGAATCATGACAATGAGTTATTTGTATACTTAATGATCAACACTGAGCTACTGTCTCTGACTGGAAAGAAGTCCTATGGTACTTGGATCAGATTGCATTGTCTTGTAGGAGATGAGGAAAGTGTAACTTTGATTTGATTTGGTGATTGTGCTATTCATTTTCTTTTTTTTTTTTTTTTTTGTGGCTATTAAAAATAAAACAGTTGTTCAAATAACTGCAAGATAAAAAGTGACAATATTATATTATGCTAATGTAGTCAGTAAAATCCATATTTGCATCTATGCATTATACAGTTGTATATTGCCTTCTCCTTGTCTATTTACTACTATATTCTGATGCCCTGGATTTTTACCTGGGAACAAAATATAGGATATTTACCAGTCTAGTATCCATATGCTCCAAACTGATACATCTAATACCATGACTATAATATCTCAACTCCTTAGCCTGCTTTGTTTCTGTTTTTTCCTCTGATATAATGTACTGTTCAGTGTGTCCTATGAATCTGGACACTGCCTCTTAATTTTTTAAGAAAATTGGAAAGAGCTGCATGCTTTTTTCTTTCTCTCTCTCTCTCTCTCTCTTTTTTTTTTTCAGCAGTGCTTGTGGTTCTTCATCGCTCTTCTTCAGGGAATTACAGGTGTATAGTAACAGTGAGTTCCTCTGTTGCTTTTGCATTTTTAAAAGATGCTTCATAGGTAATACAAGATAAAGAAATGTCACTGATTTAAAGAACTGTGGAAAATAGAAGTTTCATACAGTAACAATGCATCAATTGGAACCAAATTTAGCTCTGATACAATTGCTGGTTCCATTTATTTTTCTGAAATAGACTCTGTTGAAGCTTCCTTTTGCTTAACTGGTGTTGACCAGCTAAATGTGTAATTACTATAATTGATTAGGATTTTAAAAAGTCCTGAAGTATGTTTTTTGGCAAAATGGCAAAAAAGGAATATGAAATGAGGAAGGGAGTTGTTTCTATGTCTATTTTGTGGTATCGTGATACTGTTATTACTGTTCTCCTCCTGGGCTCCTGAAAAACAGGTAGAACAGGAACTTAAGACAGATGACATAGTATTACAAGTCTGAAAATCTGTACTTTATTTCTCTGATAAGCTTTCCCTGATGGCTGTGATTGTGAGATGGCATGACCTGGCATTCAGCTTGCCTATAGTTCCACACTCAGTGTGCCATGCACATGAGTTTCCAAATGTTTTTTTTTTAAAAAAAAAAAAAACTGACCAAAATAAATTAAAATCTGAAGCTGACATTTAATTTCTGAATATTAATTTATATCTTGTCCACAAACTACTATATTGGTTTAGTCAATTTATAGCCTTTTTTTTCTTAAGCCAATCAAGAAAAATCAAAAATGTAGTGATAAATCCTGAACATATACAGAAATGATTCCCTCTTTGTATGGGTCTTCAAATGAACAGTGCATGGCTAAATTATATGAAGCATAAAAAACTGCCCTGGAACTTCTCTGCATGATATATGTTAACATATAGAAATGCTGGGATTTAACATTTTTTGAAGTGTCTGGCAAGTCTTCATTAATGCCAACTCAGGAGCAATGCATACTAATCATTCTGGCTTGCTGTTATAGCTATATTAATACAAAATAGGAGTCTTGAGATAATTACAGTTTTGTGTCTGGAACAGAAAAGTGTGTGAAATAGATCTTAGATATCTAAAGAAGAAACAATTTCCTCCTTTTAATATATATTTCATCTTAATTAACAGGCAGCCATTGAAATTAGGACTGCCTGCTAATACTCTTACTGTGTACAGCACTTAGAAAGTGTAGTTGGACTCTTGTCAGTGTAGAAACATTCCTTGTGAGACAGCTGAGTTTTTGAAATGAAAATATGAAGACCTAAATTAGCAATGGAAAGAGTTGCAAAAGTTTCTGTATAGAAAATGTGGTCTCAAGA
The DNA here is from genome assembly GCF_059628265.1 of Tinamus guttatus. Classification (NCBI taxonomy): domain Eukaryota; kingdom Metazoa; phylum Chordata; class Aves; order Tinamiformes; family Tinamidae; genus Tinamus; species Tinamus guttatus. Next base: position 1,603,605 of record NW_028288990.1, on the reverse strand, counting down.
AGTCTTTTTTTCCTTTTAGGTAGGAGGAATAAGAGAAAAATAAAACCCCCCAAAAGCTTGCTTTTTTCCCCTCCTTCTGTATTTAAAGTAGACCTGCTTGATGTAAAATTAACTAACTTTTTAGGAAAGTTAGGAAGCAGGAAGTTCTTGATTATTTTCCTTTTTAATTATGGGAAACATTTTCTCATTAGGTTTCTCTATTTAAAGCTAGCTATTATTGGCTTACATATTAAACAGTGACAAACACAGATTAGGATGTGTGTTTGTATGGATGAGTACTTGAGAGCTGAAGCTCTTCTGAAAAGTGGCTCGGAGGACGAAATAAGTGAATGTCCTTTGTTACAGGTGTGAATAAATAAACACTTCACTGTTCCCACAATCCGAACAAAAGTCCTCTCAATATCTAAGCACATGTCAGTGTTAGGGGCAGAGCTGTATTGATGAATGCAGAAAGGAACTGTGCTATGGAATAAAGCTGTTTGATTGAGTTTTTACTGCTGAAAACGGCCACTGATTTTTAGCCCTTGGTTTTACAGGGACTCATGTGAGGCTGGAGCATCCTACCCTCTGCTCTGTAGAGGGTCTCCTTGGCCTTCAGGCCTTCAGGCTTCTCACAGTGCCAGGGCTTCCTTTGTAGTCATTGCCAACCCACCACATTAGCCATCTACCTTGCCAAACACGCCAGTGTGAGATGCAAGCCCAAGGGGACACAACTGCACAGTTGTGGCTCTGCTGTGCCTTGCTCTCACTGTGGCTACTGCAGAGGCGGTTAACACCATTGATGTCATCATGACGAGAAAGTTTTCAGAGGTCTGGCTGGAACAACACAATTTGATCAGATGAGGACTTCCTGAAGACACTCTTGCACTGTCACATGCTCTGTGACTTTCTGGACCTTTGCCTGGGGCATTTAAGTCCCTTAAATCCCATTCCTTCCAGTGGCAGTTAAGTGCCTAGAAAAGCAGAGAATAAGGGGATAATGCTGTTGTGTGTCTCTAACTCAGGTGGTCCTCGTTTAAAAGGTCAGTGGCACCACAGCAGCCTTTTCTTGTCAAGTGGGCTCTTTGTGTTGGGTCTGGTAATAGCTCTCTGTTTGTATGTGTTTGCTTCTTGAAGTTGTTTTTTATCACTATTTATTAAAATAGTGTTTCCTTCGAGAATGATGGACAGTGCTGGTTTGAAAATAGTTGTGAAGCTATATTATTTCCTCCACAAGTTTTGTTCTTTGCTCATTCCACTGCCCATGTGGAATCTTTTGCCTAGGGGAAGAAAATACACTGTGATTATCAAGTTTTTTCTTAATTATTTATGAATAAATGGGAATATATAGGCACTACCTATACATTTTTTTATATATCATACCTACCAAATTCTACAAATTTTCTTTAGAAATAACAAAAACACAGAATAAAGCAAATGGTGTTGGCCAGTCACATGGCTCAAAGTCTCTGAGCCACAATGAAATTTAGCCAAGATGTCCTAATTTTCACACTATCTGAAAGCTAAATATATGATTTGTATGCATAAAGAAACATACTTAATCACAGCCATCTAAATCAGTGATGAGTCATAGTTAAAAGTATAATTGCAGTTTTGATTTAAATATCAAAATATTCAGAGTTTTTACTAAGTGAGAACTATCAGATGATAGCTATTTAGATTGGAAGTTTCCTGACTGCTCAGATTAAAGGTATAAAAGTATCCTATATTTTTCTAGCTATGGAAAGCTGGAAAACATTGAGTGCTTGCTCCGTTATGTGTGTGGTAGTAACATTGAAAATAAATGGATATGTGTATACCTAGACCACTTATTAGAACTAGTTGTGCTTTTAAAATAGCAAAATTGAGTCAGACTTTATACAACCACCAAATGAACTATCAGTTCTTTATCATACAGGTGGAGGAGAATTCAAAAATATCAAAACTAATGTAATGGGGTAGGCGACTGCAGCCTTCTATTCCATGCTGGTATTAACACACATGGACTGTTGGAATATACTTGCATATTTTAAATCATGTGACATAGCTGTTCACATTCTCTTTTAATGCATTGATTTACAGCACAAACATTTTTTTTTTATTGCTTGTGGATGCCCAGTCTGATACACTTAAATTCCAGGAAATAAGGGCCACTAGAATGAGCTGTTAATGTTAATATTTCAGATAGTGAAGTATGCTTGAATTTAACTTTTGGAGAAACTGAGTTGGATACTGTATTGTCTGCAACATTCTATACATTTAGATTCTTCATACATGGCCAGCAGCAAAATTTTCTCAAAGCTGTCATTTATGTAAGCTTTCCATAGACTTACTATTTATCTTTCTCAGTAGGTGAGGAGAGGAAGCATTATGTATCGAGTGTTGAAACAGACAGAAAGACAGAATAAGTAAATGAAAAGACGAAAAATGATTTTGATGGTTGAGTCTCTAAATACAGAAAAAGTCACTCTAGAAACACTTGAAAAATTTGAAAAGAAGGAATAAGCAGAAGTGCAGAGTAGGGCAGTCTTGGATGTGTGTTTTATAGTTCTGAATTAGGCCATCAAACTTCTGAAGTTTTGTAATTGGTCTTTTTGTGAAGATAAATAATGAACTGGAGCAAAGACTGTTGCTTTTGTGTTTCTTTGTAATTGGCAATTTAGTAACTTTTCCATCAGTTGACTTAAATGAAGTGTGTTTCATGGCTGGTTTCATGGCTAGCTTGCAAGTTAAAATGCGTAATGGAAACTTGTGATTTATTTCAAATACGCATAGGTGCAGTTAACTGAATTAAATGTGAATGCAAAGTCATACTTTAGTAGATAAGTGTTACAATAACCACAGCTAAACTCAAGTTTAAAAGGCTGATTTCAAGTTGTCTTCATTTAGTGTAAGGCTTACTGCTAGGTTTCTTCTCTTGTTTTGTCTTTCTAAATTCCTTTGAAGTATCAGTCCCAACACTGTCCAGCTTTTTTCATTTTAAACTGTCCACTAAACCTCTGAGTAGTTTTTCATTGAGTTTCCATGCACTTTCCAGAGAGGTTTCCATAAGAATTCCATATTCAATGAAACTAATCTGTCTTTAGAGCACTACAAAACAGGCATCTCTAAAGGAGGTGTGAGGTTTTTTTTGTTTTTTTTTTTTTTTTAATCTTGTTTTATGGGGTATGTAAGTAGTTAGCATGAAATGATGCTACATCTGCTGTAAGTAGTGTCAACCTAACTACACTTAAGTTTTTGAAAGCGTGACCTTGCAAAAAAATGTATCCTTCAAGAGTAACAGCTGCTTTGCCAGCCCTTAGCAGGGCTTGAGTTGCTTTCCCACAGTATTCCAGAGAACAGACTAATTTGAAGAGGATGTGACTTAGCTTTTTCACCAGGGGCAGGGATGCAAGAGTCAAGAAGGCTACAATTCGTTATTCATAACACACATCCCCTAAACCTTGCACAGAAGCATTATGAGCAGACCATGCTCTCCTTGAGTTGGCTAGCTTCTAGGGCCATTCTGTTGTTATTTCAGAATACTTGTTTGTCAAGAGCCTGGTTTAAAGATTTGTCCCAACAGTTTTACAGTAGTAGCTACACTCTATTGCTAGGCAGCGATTTTCTGATGATTCATATGACAAATTATAAAATAATCTTTTAAGGCTTTTAAAACTTGAGAGGCCTCCTGGCCCAACAGATGAATGCAAGAACTGGAAGGGTCACCTTGAGTCAGGGAAGTCCTCAGTAAACGATGTTAAAATGCCCAAGTCTCCTAATACAGGCTGAATTGGAGAATAAAACAGAATTTGGATTTAATGATGTTTTGAAATCCTCATTGCTAACCAGCCACTGCTCTATGGGAAAATCTGTAAATGTTTCTTCCTTTGTATAAGAGGAGAAGAAAGAACTGAAAGGTCTTAAAAGTCTGAGAAGCAGAGCTTAGATGAAAACTGCCATTAGCGCTTTCACACCTGATTGCAAGTCCCTGAAATCTATTGACAGGCAGTGTCTGCCTGTTGCTTTGGCATTTCCCTTGGGCCTCTCAGGGAAACAAGGAGGAACTAAAGGAAATTAAAGGAAAACCTCTGATTCTGTCCCTGGGTTTTCACTGAGGGTTTTCTGATGCTGTTGTAGCTGGGCGCTGGCACTCATGTCCTTCATCTTTGACCAGGATTTCACCAGAGGTTTCTTCAACCTTGAACAATTTCTGTAGTCATGAAGGTGGATTGTTCTCTGTGTATTTCAGGTGATAACATTGCTGACAAGAAGGGTGTCAAATTGGGACTCCAAAGTTGTATTGTTCTGCCTGCCTTCCATTTAGGATTATAAATTTTTAGCTTCTGTGGCAGTCGATGGTGACTCTTCGGACACTGTTTATAGAAAGTTAGAATGAAGCAGCAAATGTTGAATGAAATGGAAAGCTTCATATTTCACAGATGTCTTGAGTGGTATTAGGCTTCCATTCTTTGGAATAGAGTCATTCTTCCAAATATATTCACTTCTACCATTCAAGGTAAAAATTTCCGGATAATATATTTCCTTCTCTACAATTCCCATTCTCTCATGGCCTTATTTTATTCTATGCAAGAAACCATCCATATTCTCATCTCTACTTAATTCCATATTCTCCATTCCTAAATCAGTATTACATCTGTTTCTAAATCAGTGTATCTGTGTAGTTATTCATGGAGTTTGTCTTATGTGTTTTGGTGGGGCAGGTAGTTCTGTATTTTTAGGAATCAGTTACTTCTCAGTGACAGCATTGCCCTCTGGTGGATGAATGATTTTGCAGTTTGGGAAACGGTGTTAGGGAGCGATTGATATTGTTACTCGGATTGTTTGCCTACTTGGGATATAACATGACTTCTCTCAGACAATACTTCAGCCTCACGCATGTTGAGAATATGAGTACAGAGATGAAGTTTGTCTCCATATTTTGTTTTTTCACCCCCCATTTGCTGTTGGTACTTTAATGTGATGTGTCTTCTAAAACCTTGGGTAAAATACAGAAAATGCATGTGAACTTTTAATTCTCCCCACGTGTTTGTGAATGGGCTATGCAGCAGACTCTGTTGCAAGAACTTTACAAAATTCAAACCTGTGTGAACCTCTTTGCCATTAGTGTTCCTTTAAAACGTGTGTCATTGGTGACCCCCTGGAATAAATGGAGTCTTACAGTAGGTGGTAACACTTCAAAAATGTCAAAGAAATATTCTCTGTATAAGTAAACACATAAGCAATAAATGGATAAATTGAGGATGAGGGGAGAACACTTTTTGTAAGATAGAAAATCTTCTTGCTGGCACCATTAACATGACTTCTAAAGTAGGCTTAATCCACATGAACTATTCCTAGCTGAGCTAAACACTCACTACAGTCTGAGCCCAAGTAACACTCATGGGCTGTAATTAAGTTGGTCACCAAAAGAGACTTAAAATAACTTTCCAAATCATGAAAGAAGTCTGGGACTGGAAGCTTTAGGAAGGCAATGTAACTCTCTATGCAACTAAATAATTATGCTACAATTGAGGATGATAAGCCTCTAATGACTTCTTAAGCTTCCTGTATGTGTATCCAATTTAAATGAGAGCACAGAGCTTTGACTGAGGTAATGGAAGAGGCCCTGAGAAGCTGTCAGAGTCCAACTACCATTTATATTCATTCTGTTGATTCAAAGTTTACAACTTGTCATAGTACTTAGCACTTTCCTCTCCCTTGGGTATAATTTTAATAAAATTCACTGACTGACACGAGATATAAATGAATTCTCATGAATTCTCATTTTCCATCAACTCATAGGAAACTGGGCAGGATGCTGATTTTTACGCCCAGTATTTTGCTCTCAAAATAACAAGAGCATGAATACAAAGTTATCTAAATAGTTTATTTAAAGACTCTTTTTCTGATTCTCTGATTCTTCCAGCAGCTATATTGTTTGCACATATAACTCCTGCAGTTTTTTTCCAGACTATGTTGGTTTCTTTTTAATATCAGTGTCAACCTGCCAAGGTAAATGCAACAAGAATCTGCATTTGGGAAGAGGTCTATCTGTAATGTTTTATCTTTCCTCAGAAGGATGAATTGAAAGCTGATTCTTCATTACTTACTGTAAAAAGCTAGGAAGATATTAGTATTTATGAAGCAGTTCATCATTTAAAAAAAAAAAGAAAAAAGAAAAGAAAAGAAAACAGTCATCTTATTACAAGACTGTCCAGTGAAAACACGTGATGCTTTGATCCCAGTCTGGGAAGAGTTGTGGAGTTATTTCAAAAGAATTAGAAAAATGTCAGTGTGCACAGACTATAAATGAGAGCTCGTAAGTTTTTGTTTGTTGTTTTTTAAAGTGCTGGAGAATTAATTATAAAAAAAACTTAAATGCAAATGAACCAAAAGGGGCAAAAATGAACCTGCAACTGGGGAGAATCTTAGACAAAATATTTTCACATGGCCTTGATTTCCACTAGAAGCTGATATAATAAGTACATTTTATAGATGAGATGTGTTGTTGCCTAATCTGTTCTTTTCAGAGATAATTATAAGCACTTACAATAGTAGACTTAAACTATTGTCATTATTGTTATTCCTCTACACATTTTGCTCCCATTTGGTCTTTCTTTTTGCTCCTAATCATGGGATTTTTTGTTAGGCTTCTTTCAAATTTTTTTTTTATCTGAGATATACTTAAAGTGATTGATTCTAAGGCTGTTTTTATATCTCTATTAGCTGTATTTGAAATAAAGACCATGAAAGCATTTATCTCCTTGTTCTCAAAGGAAATTAATTGGAGTGGGGAGCATTTGCTTGAAAGTAAATTTACAGTGAGGCTTTTTTCAAAACCGCTCATTTTCATAAACCATCAGCCAGTTCTTCTTCAATTTACCAAACCTTCTAGGACAATCTTTGCCATGAGGCAACATGAGGCAAAACAAGGCTGGAAAATTTTGATCTAGTAGGAAAATTGAGACTTCCGTGTTGAATCTTTTTTTTTTTTTTTTCCTTCAACAATATCAGCAAATCTATGAAATGAATACAGCAAAGTGTTTTGATAGTATATTTGTTTCATTTCTATTAGACCTGCAAGGTTATCTTCATCTTTCCAATGAGATGAAAATGAAATTGTGAATATCTGGAATTTTAGCTATGCTTTATTTTTGTTTTCCTTACCTGTTACTTTTCTAACTACTTGATGCTTAAAATTAGCCCAGAAAATTATTTTTTCTAGGGTGGGAAGAGAAGGGAAGTCCTAGCAGTACCTACCTAGCAGTATGCAGCAAATTTTCGAAGAACCTGCTCAAGTACTAGATAGCTATCACCTAGGCATTGAACTCTTAACATGCCACAATAAGTGCTATAGGATTGTGTATAAGGGAGAACAAGGTGGATCCATAAATACTGGTAAATTTAAACAGTTCTTAATGACCTTACTTTCTTTTTTCACTTTTAAAAAACTTCATGTAAATGAACATACCTCTTTCAGGTAAAATATCTTTTGATCTGTTCTACCCACCTGTAATTTGCATGCTCCTTCAATCACTTCTAATCAGCACAGTCCTTTACGAGCTGTTGTTTTCAGTCTTGCAAAATGCATCCCTTGAGAAAACGTCTATCAATGCCTTATCCTTCTGGGATTATTGTTCCTTTCACTATTAATTCATGAGATGGATTCACCCTGTTCATTGTACAGAAGTATTAACATATAATTAAGATACAAATCCAAATGTGAAAACTAATAACAGGAAAGCTATCTGAAAGAAACAAAATCATAGCAATGATGTGCTCTAGAACAGGGCTGCAGCTGAAAATTAATTGGTGAGCACTCTCCCTGACAACAGATAATTCGTGTGATATGTTCACAGAGGGAATGGAAGAGCTGGAATCTGCAGACTCTTTGCCATAAATAAAGGAGACTGCCTTTTACAGAGCCATTCCTGTATCTGCTTACATTTAAAATGATTCCTCATGTTGAAGATCATTTGTTGAATGCTGTGTGAAATCTGTGTGGCTCCACTGCACTTGGGCCAATTTACACTGTCTTGGGACCTGGCTTTTTTGTGTCAGTTCTAGTGTCAGTCAGCAGCTGTGAATTCAAACGTGAGCAAACTTTTGATTAAGGTCAACCTACTAGAGCAGCAAAAGAGCTAATGGCATTCTGAATTTGTGCTTGGCATTTACTGCTCAAATCTTATGAGGTACAGAAGCAAACAGGGCAACATTTTGAAGATCTGTAGTCATATTTTTTGTGTACTTCTTTGTGTGAATGCATGGAAGAAGAGAGTAAAATTCCTAAATGTGTTAGGGCATTAACCACATTTACTCAAAGCAAGGCAGATGGGTTTAAAAAGAAAAACAGTTTTATGCTAGCATAACCAGCAATGATTTCTAAGTGGGAGTGTCAGGGCAGATGATTTGTGATTCGGAAGGAAATACAGTAGACTTGTCATGTGTCTGCAAGTGGTTTCATCTTCATTAAAGCTTTTCTTACATTGCAAAGAGGATTCATGCAAAGTTACTTGTGCTGAGGATTCCAGTAACACCTTCACAAAAATGGTGTTAGTAAATGGATTTAGTTAGGCTAGATTTTGAGACATAATTGTGGCAATGGATCTGTGATAATAGAAGACGTAAGTAGAATGGCAGATGATGTAGTTTTAATAGCTTAGCTTTATATAAGGTACGGCTGAATCAAGTGAACAAAAAAAAAAAAAAAAAAAAAGAAAACTCGATGGAGAGTTGTCTCCAAGAGACAGTCTCCAAGAGAGTTGCTGAGTATGTCATTCAGTCTTCTCAAAAGTACAAAGTAGGAATACACTTGATTTCCCTTCCTCCCCAAGTCTCATCCCCATGTCAAGAGATAAATTTAATATGCTGAAAATCAACTTGCAATACCAGAACAATTGTATCCAAACTCAGTTTTACTGTCCTTTGCAAAAAGCAGATGCAAAAGAGCAGTAGCCATTTTATGGCTACATATTATGCTGCTAAATGGTGTAGTCATTCAAACAGGAGGGGAAAAAAAAAGGTCTGAATTACAAAGGCAGTGTGGAGAGGCAGTAGCTGTGATTTTGGGCATCAAGTTCAGACAACCATTTGTAATCTTACATTATTAGATTTGATACTGTAGAGTTCATCATGTGGAAAATTACTCATCAATATGGCATCATCCTGCAAAATATTTTTTGCTTATCTCTTTAAGTCTGTAAAGATCTGGAAAGCTGGTCTTGACAGTTAAACAAGTATCAAAACACTAGCATATAAACTCTACCCTGTCTTCTCTTTAGGAATATTCTGTAATGGTTTCAGATCTGCTGTCCTCCTTTTACCAGTAGGTTATGTGCAGGGTTTGTTGTATGTCCTGAGAAGTGAAATGATAGGAGAAGTTGGCATAGGACTATAACTTGTTCTTTTTCCCTTGCTAGCATCACATTTTGAATATGTCCATTATCAGCCAATATGAAGTTTAGACATATTGCTGGTCTGGACTGGAGATTGTATTTATCTTTTGATGGATTGTGTAATTATACTGAAAATAATTAAGATTGGCTTGAAAAAGTATTCGGTTGTCTCTCTCCAGCCATCCTTTTCACAATCATCCTATCTGAACTAATAGAAAGTAAATATTGGTTAAAAGGTAATGAGAAGTAATGGACCTTAAACAGATTTGCTGTTGATTGGGTACCATCAGCTTGCAGCATTTGTTTCCTTCAGGACTCTTGAGCTGTACAGCTACTTTAGCAACCATGAAATTTGCTAGGAGGTATTCTCATACAGAAAATGCTGCACTTGCCAGCACTGTATGGTGATAATCAAGCTGGCAATATAGCTGAAATTGCTGTACAACCAATACACTTACATTCCACGAGATGTTAAGCTCTGTACTGAGCATCGCAGCTAAGCCTATAAACCCTTGCCTTTCAAGAAAATATTTTTGTGCTTTAACTGCAATTTGCTTTTCCTTGCAAAAGTTGTGGTCATAAGAAGAGGGCAGGTGGGTCAAACCTCAGTTTGCTGTTAAGAGTGACTAACCTCATGAATTCATTATCATTCATTAAGTCTTAATATTCTTTCTAATCTACAGTGCGATATAAAACCTAGATTTGAGAAAGTCATATCTGGACTCTGGCTTATCTGAAATATTGGTGTTATTTCTTTGTCATTTACCTATACCCTTGAGTATTTTATCTGTTGTGCCCTATATGATGATGATAGTGTTTACATAAATCATTTGGTAGAATCTGTGGAAAGGAAGGAGGCTGTTTCAGTTATGGAATTTCTATTTATTTGATACTTTAGATGCAGATGATATGCTACTTTTCCTATGGCAGTAAAATGGCTGAATCTTATCTTTCTGATTTCTAGGCTTTAGTGTTATGGCTCTTTCTAGTCATATAGGGAAATGGTATCAAAAGCATAGCATCCAGCCATTGGGTGTGTTTGGTTGTCTTGAAAATGTAACTAATAACTTACTTAAGTAATAACTTACTTAAAACCTGTTAAAACAAAAAAACCTTATTGTAGCTCAGATTTAATTTTCTCCACAATGAACCCTTAATTATCATATCTAATTGAAATATCAAAATTGTTTATAAACAAAGCTTTTGAACATTTTTTATTTGCCATCGACTAAATTAATACTGTTTTATCAAATGGGACCAGGGAGCCCTTAAAATAGCGCTTTCTGAATTTAGGACTTCAACCATTTTCCAGAGCTGTGCTGTCATCACCTTGTTATACTGGATTAAGATATGTTAGTGTATGGATGCTTTGTTTGAGAGTATTGTTTTAATGTAGTATGTGGCAGTGATATCAAGTTTATGAGGATGAGAAAAGCAAAACACTTGGAGATGGATCATTATTGTGCGGAATAATTTAGGAAAAATTATTTGATTTAAAGATGTATACTTGGTTGGTTAGAATTTGTAACTTTTACGTATCTGTATGTTTTTTCCCTACCAAATGGCTGCAAAGCTCTCAAAAATGCAGGCATGTTAGGATATCTCCTAGTTTGCAAATGCAGAGTGCAGCCAGGAGGAAGGAAATGACCCCATGATTTAGCTCTTAGTGCTGTAATTTTATCTAATGTGTCTTCTGAAGATTACTGTTTTAACAGAGCTAGTGGTGGTGTTTATGGGTTTCCAAGCTTTGCTATATGCAAAGCACAGTACTCGAAACAGCAGTACAGTACAGTACTCGAAACAGCAGTGAGGGAGACCTAGAAGGCCCATGTTAAAACCCCTGAAACACACATGCAAGTTGGGGACTGACTTGGGAAAGTCTTTTTATATAGAGTTTATCCAGGGACTGTAATGTCTTTACCAGTGCTGGAGCAAGAACTGCAGCACAGGCAGAGTGGGGCCTGCACCAGGCAGGGCTCGTGCACTGCTGAGGTACCGGCTGGGGCTTTATGCCCTTTGCTGGAGACGACTAAGGAGCAGGGGTTACAAGGTGCAACAGTGCAGGCCCTGCCTGGTATGCAGAGGAGGTGGGTTAACCTTTCAGTGTAATGGCATGGAGGCTGCATGTTAAAAGCAGAGTTATCAGCCCCAGGGTGGACATTCATTCTGGGTGACAGTGCCAGCAAGGCTGGACTGCGGAGCCTCTTGCTTCTGCCCTGGCTGTTAACACGGATGCAAACCCTAAAAGGCTTTAGCGGCAGAAATTATTAGCAAAATTTATGCTGTGGCCAAGGAACACATGCAGCACCACGCAGATCTGGAGGTGTGTGCAGCACAGTCCTCTGCCTGCTCTCACACAGGAGTTTGTCACTGCCTCCTTGGTTAGGATTGCTATGCTAGGTAGACCAAAACACCTGTAAAGCAAAGAAGTATATAAGTGTGTGTATATGTATGTGTGTGTGTATGTGTATATGCACTTACGTGGAGTGTCAGTGTAACAGTGCTCTTTGATACTAATTTTTTGAGTGAAAATTAGTCAGTGCTGCTGAGATGAACTTGTCTGCTGCAACTGTATTTCTCTTCATTTAACTTACACTTGTGTGAAAAGTGATGGATCAGTATTCCAAGTCTTTCAGAGCTCCATTTTTTTAATATTAAAGTTTTCAACAGAAATGGATACTTTAGGCTTTTGTCCTCTTTGCTGATGGATGATGATCTTGGTTTTGCAGAACTGGCAAAGCTTGGGTTTGAAGTTTTCATTGGTTTGTCTGCAAGAGCATAAAGTTTATCTCAGTAGCTGAGCCTTTTCTGCTTCCAAATCTGTTGTCATTGCACAGAGCACTGCAAAACTTGATTAAAAGGTTTGGGTAATTTTATACTGGTTTGGACTTATAAAGACCTCATTTAGCATGTAGAGAAATCTAATTGAGTTCAAAGTATCAGATATCAGAGTGTGTCTTTATTCAGGAATACCACATACTGCTTGGACAAGGCCAAACACGCATGACCAATTATGTCGTTCATATGAATGAGTAGTTTTTAACTTTGAAGTTACTATAAATTAATTTTAGATAAAAAATTAAAAAAGCATCAACATAAGAGAGCTAAATTACTTTACGATTTTAATGCTAATGGGTTACTTCCCCTCAGAGGATGTAATATTCTGTAAATGAGTGTCACCTATCCCATCAGTTACATAATTATATGAAACACCTGCATTTTATTTTTGAGACAGTCCAGAATTGGTCTCTTGGAAAGTCTGGATTTGTAGTAAGGAAAATATCTTTGGAGAGGTATGATGTTTTGAAGGAAAGTAATGCCTTAAAGATCCTAAAGATACTTTTAAGATATCTGAAGTTAAATGCAATTATGAGGAGAAAAAAAGGTGGTAGACAGTCCTCATGCACTGATTCTCATGCAGTGGTTGCTGTAGCCATGTGTTGCAGTAACTTTCCTAACTGACTGTTTTTGTTTCCCACGTTAACATTCTTATAGCACTACCAAAACACTTCAAACAGATATACTGAGCAGAGGAATGGGAAGTATGGTGTGTGGGAAATTTGTAGCATTACCTGATGATGAAATGTAAGAGACAACTAATAAATATGACTAGGCAAAATCATTCTGTGTTCTGTTATTTTCCTGTGATTCATGCCCTCTCTCTGCTGGAGAAGAAACTTCATACTAGCTGTAATTCAGGAGCATATTTCATTCAGCTGAAAAGAAAACAAAAAGCTGTAGCAAATATGTTTTTGTAGTGATAGAACTTAAAAGCTTCATCAGATGTGTGGTCAGTAATAGCAAATCCTTTCACTTATCAAATCAGGTAGTTTTTAGTAATATGATCAGCCTGGGTTGGGGATGGGAGGGGTCTCTTTCTTACAACATGTGAATTGACTAACAAAAATACCTGTTAGTTAAGTTGGATCAATGTCCATCTGGCCCACTGTGGCCTCTTTCATCTGCTTTTGGACCTTTTCAGGAGGTTGACCTTTCCCACTTTAACTGTAGGAAATCAAACTGTTTAACTGTGATGTGAGTGAAGTTTTTTGACTGTTTTGGCAGGTGCTTTCTGTGTAGTGTATCTGTACCATGTTAATAGTAGATGCTAATTTGTAAGACTTGTTTCAGTGGAAATTAGGAGTGTCTGCTGATAGTGCTTTTATGTCTCTCATTATCAAGAAAGGATAAAAGGACACCAAAACTGGGCGTGGAGACAAAGCCCAGGAACAAAAAGGCATTTTGATGTGGAAACTGAAGGATAATTTTGGAGTATTTTGTGTGCTGCTCAACTTGAAATGTATCTAAAAACAAATTTATGAATGTCAATGTGATTACAGCTATATTTGACCAAAAATCCTAACCAATTTTTTCAAACACTGGAAATTCTGCTGCAGCCTTACTAGTTCTCTAATTGACCTAGACTTGTGGCTACTTCATCTTTAATTTCAATGGCACATGCATGAATATGCTGTAATTCATGGCTTGTATTTGCTTAACCTAAAAAGCTGTAATATTGTGGCTATGAAATAATTAAACAGCCCTGGAAGAGCTCTCTATTTAGAATATGCTCTTATTGTATAAGTCAGCACTTTTTTCCACCCAAACTGTCATCAAAATAGTTCAGAATTTTAGTTTATAGACACTTGACATCTGTTTCACTAGAAATCATTTACAATCTGTTTTGCCTCTGCATTTTTATGCTTTTATTGTTGTTTTCAATTGGGTACTTTTTTATAAAGCTACTCTTGTTTGCTTCAGTAGGGTGCCTCTGCTTAGTAATTTGACATCTAAATTTAAAATTGGGCTTAGGAATAGGAAAACATCATTTTTTTTTCATTAGCTCATCCATCTCTAAATGGTGTGTATTATGTTGTCTGTGTTTTTCTTTAGATGATGGGTCCTGAAGCCTTGAGAATTTAAGGGAAAATACACAAATTAAGGTTATTTTTTAGATGCAAATTTATAACAGAAAGCAGATGATCTTTACAGCTGTGGAATATTAAATTCCCAAAGAATCACTTTTTCTTCGTAGTTTTCGCTTCTCAAGATACTTACCTGCTAGATATTTATGATGGCAGTTTTTTAATACAGCTGCAAAACCCTTTCCCTTCTCCCTGGTTTACTTGGTTACTGGTTTATTTGGACTGACTGTTGGAGCTCTTTCTGCTTTTAATTTTGACTAAAACTTTTGGCTCTGGCATGCAATACAGAGGCAAATTTTAATTTCTGGTGTCTCTCTGAAGATGTATTTGCTAATAGCATTTTGTCCTTTTTTAGTCTTGTGAATCAGGGCAGCTATACCAATACAAAAATATGAATGTATTGAGCTTTGAGCATCAGCATCAATTTCAGCAGTGTGGTGATTGAAGAGGTCAAGAACCAGCTTGCTGCTCTGTCTAAATTTACCTGGGTTACAGCAAAAAGAAGGTAGAGATTTCTTAAATAAAAAATCTGAATGCATCTACCACAAGTTTTATGAATTTTACTTGCAGAAAGTTGCCAGATCTAGAAACTACCCAGAGGAACCGTTTGATGCAGTTGTAGTTGCCCTCAGTGTATTTCAGTTTGATGCAGTTGTAGTTGAGGTAACACAATGTTGAATGAAGCCACAATATCAGTGCAGCTTTGCATGCTAATCCACCACCGAAATGTTCTGGCATCTCAGCTTATGTTCTTGGAGGGGCTAGTAGAGATGTTAACCTTTGCAAAGGTCTGTGTTAACCCAGTCTGCAATTATAGGTGTGAAGGAGACGTACTGTGAGGAAGCTGGATGCAAGCTTTGGTCATGTATGTTGTGCTGGGTTCAGTGCTTCTCTAACAAAGAGAGAGGTAAAGGAAAATTATTTTCTTTTGGGGAGAGGGTTATACTAAGGT
Organism: Tinamus guttatus; assembly: GCF_059628265.1. Classification (NCBI taxonomy): domain Eukaryota; kingdom Metazoa; phylum Chordata; class Aves; order Tinamiformes; family Tinamidae; genus Tinamus; species Tinamus guttatus. Next base: position 1,588,372 of record NW_028288990.1, on the reverse strand, counting down.
GGGACTTGTGGCATGGAGGATTTCTATAGTTATGTACTTAGGTAACTCTGCGTAATGAAATATTTTCTATTTTAAGTTCTATAGTTAAATCAGCCTAGCATTGTCCAGGAGTTAAACTGTGTGATTCATAAGACTTTTAGCTGGAGCTTCTTTGTTGTGGTGAACAATGGAATTTCACCTTAAGAATCATAACCAAAGAGGGGGAAAAAATCTGAGAAGTTCTGTGTGTGTGTGTGTGTGTGTGTGCGCGTATACATATATATATATATATAAAAATATATGTATATATATAAAAAACTCCTCTTGACTTGAGACCAGGCCCTTTTTTTACTCCCCCCGCCTTTTTTTTTGCATCAGATTGTAAAAGGTAAGATATAGATGTGTCAGCAGGGTTGTTTTGGCTTTAAACTTGGTGCTACTGAGTTTAGCCCAGAGCTTTGCTGTAAAAGCACAGATTTTAAAATGGTATTATGTATCCAAGAAAACACCTTCCTTCAAGTTAATCCTTTCCCCTTCTCCCTCCCCCAGTGAGATATGCTTAATTTTGTGACATTCAGATATGGAAATTCAGTTTCCTAGGAAATTAAGATGATGTGACAGACTTACTGTATGCAATAAGGAAGAGGTAATGACATTTTTCCTCTGGAGAGAAGCAGTTGACCGTACAAGCTTTATTTTAATTTATGTCTAGTTATGAGGTATGCTTTGTCTGGTATCGATTAAACGTTGGTGGGGATGGCTGATATTATATTAACATTGAGGAGCATGCCTGCTGCATTTTGCATGCTGTTGCCATAGCAACTCTACTGTAGAGTGACCCAAATTAATTTTCCACCAGCCAGTTAGTGCCCTGTCAGTTTTCTCTTGCACTAGGGATAAGCGGGCTAAAATGTATTTGTATTTTTGAAGAAGTTTGCTTTAAGATTTGTCCCTGTATGGCAAAGATACTGCGGTCAAGCAAAATCTACCTTCTTGATTTGTGTAGTCAAATGCATGATACTTGGATTTCCCTGTTATCAAAGGCAAACACTTAAATAAGTAACTAGTAATTGAACAGAAATGAACTCTGTGTAGAATATCCATAGTAACTGATGTAGGCAATTTAGCAGAGTATGAAAGGAGCCCAAAGTTGTTTTCTTTTCGTACGCTGCTTTTCTGCTCTACTCCTATTTGGCAGGCAACAATGGGAAAAAGGAGTTCATGCATTTCCCCTGCCCTGCTACTGGATACCTCCTTTTGCCCTAGTCTGGTTCTTACTGAACTTTCATTTTTGCTTTTTTCTTACTCAAAACTCATTTGTAGCTTGACCACCTATGCAGACTTTTCCTAGGTGTAAAAAGGATCATCTTTATACGCAGAATGAGTGCATCAGTATTCAAGTAATCATACCTTGGCTGCTCAATGCAGCAGTATATCTACTTTATATTTTCTTAGGTAGTGGTGGGTAAAGTCATGTATTTGTGAAGCTTTTGTGCACAAGGGATTTTAGGAACACATCTTCAAAGTGTAATTTTGGTATTAATTCTGTAATAACTTTCTAAATTTAGTAGCACTGAGAGTTGATATGGTATCAATTTTTCTCCCAACTGCTGTTGATATATACAAATTAACATATAAGTATATCTAAAGCCTCTGTTCTAGGTTGCTCATTAAAATAGTGCTTTAACAAATTATTTAAGATTTAATTAACCTATATAAAATCAGAATCTAAATGCCAAAATTTCTCTCCTGTGGTGCAGGACACCTACTAAGAAGGGAAAATTCTTTCATAGTCTTTCTTGTTAAATCCTGTTACTGATCCAACTGGAATTCAAATGTTAGTTTTCTTTTTTTATCTGTAAAACTCTGCCAGTGGTTAAAAAAAATGTTTAAATTATGCTGTATTCAGAAATGAATACAAAACAGCTAATCATGAAAAACTGTTTTATCATTGCTCAAAATACTAAACATGCCTGCATTAAACTATAAATACCTGATAATTTTCTCTGTTAAAGTTTGTTCTGTGCCTCTAAACAGAAGTTTAGAAATCCTTGGATTCCTCTTTTTTTTTTTTTTTTTTTTTTTGGAGCTTTTGTCAAAGGTCAGTTAAACTTGAGGTTATAGAGCTGCCCTATTGCTTTTTACTGCTGTACTGTTTGCATGCTTATATGAATTTGAGGTTTGGGGAACTTTAGTACTAAACTACTGGCCAGGAAAATCTTAAGTATTGCTCATTTGCCCTTGTGTCAGATCCTCTGAAATGTGAAAAAGCAGTGAAGCATTTGTCTGCTGAAGTTTCTGTTCCCTTAATATTTCGATGTACTCTTTTTGTCTGTAGAAAGACCAGACTTGAAAGGATGCAGTAGAACAGTCTGTCCGGTGTCTCCTAGGGTAGTGGGAACAGGGATTTAACATGTATCGAACTTGAGAAAAACACACTGCATGGTCTGAAGTGACAGAGTCTCTGCTCATTGTGGTGCTCTTCAAAATCCTCTTTCAGAGGTGCCTACCAATATGCTGTTCATGACTAAATAGGCTGTTGACTTTGAAATAGTAATTTTGGTAGAAGCCAAGTTACCCGAGGGAAAAACAACTCTCAAAAATGTTTTTGAAGAAAAAGCCTGACTCCCAGAGGTAAGTTCCATTTTGCAGAGTCGTATAAAGGCTTTTTGGATTTTAAGGACTGGACAGCAACCAACTTGCGAATTCATTGCTCAGATAAAGTGAGGAAGAGTTTGTGAGATATTAGTCTTCGGGTCAACTTGTGATCAAACACTCTCAAGTACTGGTACAGACAGACTGTAGCACTGTAGCAGTGTGAAGTCTGAAGTGTTTAAATAATGAAAATTATTACTTATGTTTTGACTTAAATGTGGTCAGACACATAAGTTAGGGTTTGCATTTCAAAAGTGGAACAAGCTATTGTGTTAGTGGCTCATAAATCTGTCCCCTCCAGTTTGCTTTTTCTCAAATAATGCATAAAACAGTATTGTTATCAATGCATAGGACAGTGAGGTTACATAGGAAACCACTGAAGGCAGTTAAGTGGTTGCATAAATAGCCACTGAAGGCTACTTAAGTGAGCCTTGTCTACTTTATTTCCTAAAAGATTAGGGATAAATAACTTGGAGGGAAAAGGAAGAAAACTGTTAATTATACATACCTAAATACGCCTGTTTTTAAATTATAACTTGTGTGATTCTCTTTGAGAATCGGTGCTTCTTCTCTATCTTCTTGAATGTGTTTTCTCTACTATGGGAACCAGAGAAAGGTGTTACAAGGTATCATTCAGTAGGCACATACAACAGTTAATAGCAGGAAGGTGTGTTTTTCAGGGAATAAAGCACACATTTTCTTCCTTCTGCCTCATAAGGCATAAATGTGAGGTAGGAGAGAAGGAGTATTATGTCAAAGTGGAGACGACATTGTGGAGCAAACACAAGCAAACACATCCAAGTTTTTGAAGGGATCTTTCCCTTTTTTCTCCTCTAAGAAATCTGGAAATTGACTTGCAACATATAAATAGAGTGGAAAACTGAGGAAGATACTAGGTGAAGTGATGGAGAGGTTTGAGAGAGCCGAAGTGTGCAATTGGACAGGGGTAGTTCTAGTATCAGAGAACTTCTTTGTGCTGCTTCAACTTTTCCTACCCTTGATGCTTATCTTCCTCTTCCTCTAACTGCTTATCTTCCTCTTGCAAACAGCTAATGTGGATAAGTGTGAATTTCTCTTCTGCTTAAACATCAATGATAGTTAAATGTAGATTCAGTAATGATGTGTAACTGCTATAGGTGCCTTGTACATGGAGACCTGCACCTAACCTTCTCAATGTGAGTTGCCTGCTTAGTGAATAAATAATCAAAATCATGGAGTAGTGGCTAGAAAGAGTGCACTGCAGCTGAAGTTCCATAAAATAATGGCATCTTTTCAAGTGAGGGAAGAATGCAGGAAAGATTATTCCGTTTTAAATGGCTAAAAGTAGCCAATAGGTTTAGTGTAGGGGGGTATGTCAAAAGCTTATTCTTGAAGTCTATTGGGATTTTTTTTCAAGAGTAATCCACAAAGGAAAAATTATTAAAATGCTGTTCTTCTGTGGTAGCTCCCTTGGGTGTTATAAAAATCCTTAAAAGTGGTGCCGTAAAACAAAATAAGACTGAGGGGATTTGTTTTGTTCTAATAGAGAATGCTTAACATTGTTCTACATTAGACTTGCTGTATAAATTGAGGAACCCTTGGCATGTCTGGTGAAATTTTAAGATACCAGGAATACATGCAGGTGGTTCATTGGGGTGGATGGAAGAGGGGAAGAAAAGTCCATTTTCATTAGGAGGCTCTAGTTTCTTTGAAATCAGTCAAGTCAATCTGTTGACTTAAGTGGGTCCAAAACTAGTCAATGTTCTGAGTTTTTTGAAATACCACTCTAAATATTTAATTTAAGCCTCAGATGTTATGCAAACCCTTCTTCTGTGGAAGTGCTGCATTTCTCTAGGGTCATAGCTGATTTTGTATATGAGCTTTACTGAGAAAGGTGAAAATCTGCTCATATAAAGAATAGTTTAATGCTATACTGCATTGTTTAGTGTGGTATTTAGGAAGTTTAAATTAAACCTATACAGCTCTCAGGGAACAGTTATTTGGGAGGTTCTCTGTTAGTGTATTACTGAATCATTTCTTAGAAATGCCAGTCTGGTTTTGCTCAAAATTTGTGACGTGTTTCTTTGTTAGGATTATTTTTTTGGTATGATCCTTTAACTTAGTTCTTTGATCACCCCTCAAGATCTTCATGGAGTTCTCTTTTTGCACTGCTTAGAGCATATAGTTATGCTTAGAGTTGGCCTTGCTCTAGGCCTGGGCAAGCAAGCTACTGATGCTAGCAAAGGAACGATGCGGCGCAGTGTAAAAGGAGGTGGCAAGAATAGTTTGAAATGCCCTTTTTTTGCTGCTGTGGAGCACTACTAGCACTACTGCTAAACAAGTACTGCAATATTTTTATCCTGCTTTCTTTTTGTTCATAGTGATTATTTGAATTTGTTATGTTAGGAGTGTTCACATGGGCTTCTGCTAATTTATGAAAGAAAATTGAAAATACCCAGGAACAGAAAAGTTTTCTACGTAGTATTTTAGAAAGGGACATGGAAGTGAGGAAATACAATTTAGGTCTTATGGTTTCTACTGCTTATGTGCTGTACAAATTTAGACTTCAGGAGATGCTGAGAAATTGCAAAGTGGATGTTTTCAAACTATGTTTAGATTGTCAATTAAAATTATGTGAGGGTAGATTTTGATGAATGTCCGAAGGTCTCACACAGCAGGCTGTCAGCGTTTCCTGAATTCTGGGTTGAAAGCCACTGTATGACATGTAAGGTTTTTCTGGTGATGCTGACAATCTTCAAAATATAATCTATGAAGAAACAAGGGCTTGATCTTCAATTTATTTAAATGAGTTGAAATCACTGCTTGAACCTGAATTCAAACCTTTGATATCACCTACAAAAGATCTTATGTTTGTTAGCAAAAAAACAAGAAAAACTAGTCAGTGTTTGTGTTTTGAGATATTAAAACAATACTTTTCCTGAAGGCGAATGCAATTTTGTTGGGGGGGGCGGGGGGTGGTTAGGAAGCTTTTTTTGAAAAAAGTATTCAAGACTTCATCATTCTTATGTCTTTCATGGCTCTCTGAAGGGCTCTAATTTCAAGATATTTCCAGACTCTCTCCTTTTGTGGGGGGGAGAAAAAAAATTGTGTTCAGGGACCCTAGGAAAAAACTCTAAGAGTTTGTAGCTAGTCTTACTGATCTCCTCAAACAGGAAAAACTTTTATGAAGGCTTTGGAATACTCTTTTGGCAAAGATATTTGACATTAAGTTTTTTCTTCTCTTAGAAGAAGGTTTCTTCAATGAATTTGCTGGTAATTTGTTTAAAATTAATTGAATGCAAATCCCTTCAAGTGGTATGACACATGGTCAACTTTCTGGAACTAATGTTTTCAATTGGTTGTTATTTTGAAGAGTATCATCGAAATAGCTTTTGAATAGATACTCAGTTCAAAAATGTCTTCAGTAAATATACATGTGTAAGATGTCTTTTGGCTTTGTATATGCTTATTCTTCCTTGATTTCTGTTTTCTGGTCCCTCATTCATTTTTCCTCTTCTGTTAGATTCAATTGTCCTTTTTTTAATTCTCTGTATATATTTTCTGTCTGATCCTCTGTTTTTCCCCCTCCCCCCTGTTCTTCATATTTACCCTTTTACTGTATACATTTTTCTGATGTATGACTGGATGAACAGAGAGCTGAAAGAGGCTGGTCAGTAGGAGAGATCCTGGCTACTTCTTCCGTTATACATGAGTGAGGAATGATGGTACCAGTAGGAGCAGATGAGACTGCCTTGATCGACTTTTCTACTTTGTATTGCTGGGTTGTTCAAGTTCTCTTCTTAACATGTGTGTGGGTAGAAAGCAGTATGCATAAGCAATAAAATCTGTAACTTTAGCCCCCTCCTGATAGAACAGGAGGGGCATAAGAACAAGTGGCTAAGGCTTAGTTTCTTCTGAGCAGCTGCTTAAGCTTTGATTGGCTTAGGAGATTGGACTGCAGGAGAAATGATATAGGTGGTGGAGGGCTGAACTGTAACTGAGGGAGAGAGGTGGTGGTGTTTGGAATAATGGGGACAGAAGGCTGTCTTAAGCCACAAGATGTCAGTGACCTGTTGGGTTATTTTTGGCTGTTGTAATGCTGCTTTTGATTTGGTTCCCTTTCTGTTCAGCACTCCATCAGATGTAAAAATAAATACGATTTTGAAGTCAAAATGGCTGCTCTCGTTGCCCACCTCATACATCTAGCACCTTATTTGAGGCTCATTCTGCCTTTGCCCGTCTTTGTGCCTCCTCTTCATCTTAAGTAATATTGATTCTCTGTTGTTGGTCCAAACTTTGAACCAGCAAACTCAGGTTTGTCTCATAATGCATTAGTGCAGCAAATTGCTGATCTTTGAGCAGCTTCAGAGTCAGCTGCTTTAGATGGAGGTGGAGATGTCACTATGAATAAGAGAAAGGAGCCAAGGATAGGGTGAAGGTACATGAACCCCTATGTGCTTGGATACAGCATGTGAGTTGTGCTGAATTGAGAAATTCTACAGCTTTTCTCAATCAAGCTGTTTTAAATGTTGGTGTAATATATTGCAGATTAATGCATTTTCCATTTTACCGCCTTTGTCAATGTTTACAGCAGTCGGACCAGTGTGCTCTTTGTTTACATATGTTATGCCCTTCTGTTAGGGGGAAACAAATTATTCTGTTCTTAAAGATAGATAATTGCTTCTTGTGGCTAATTGATTTTTAGAAATTACGATGCAGATTTGATTTGAGAAAAGCTTGTGTGTGATCTGAAGTTGGTTTCCTGAGATGCACATTTCTATGAGGTGGAGCCATGCAGCATATACATTATATCATCACTCTGTATGTGCTTCAAAATATTTGCAGCTACTTAGACTGTAAGCTCTGCAGAGTATTCTTCCAGGTTTTCTTTTTTTGTTGCTAATTATTTCTGTGTGAAATGATTTGTTCCATGGCCCTAAGGGAGAATTGGTGAGTAAGTAATAGGTAGGGGATACTTCAGGACCAACTCAATTGTTTAATTTTACCTAGTTAGTTTTCTTTATTAAATGAAACTAAAATAGTTTCTGACAATTAGATATTGAAAGTATGTGAGCAGCTAAGATTCTGTATTATGATGCCTGGAGAATTTTCAAAAATACAGCATCTGTCATTGTAATGATAAAATTACAATGGCTGTTAAAGTATCTAGATCTGAGAATTGGCCACCATTTACAGTAATACCTTAATACAAAGTGTGTTATCTAAACTGTAAGGCCAAAAAGCAGACGCTAAAACTCTTCTAATAAATTGGAGATTTGCGACATTGCTTTCAGGCTCTTCACTTCTCTAATTACTAGTATCAGTGCCTCAGAGAATCTTGCTGTCCTTCATGTAAAATTCAAGGTTCACTTCCATTGTTTCTAACTGTAAAAACTGAAAATAATCTTATTTTGACAAGTGGTACTTATAGCAATAGGAAGAAATCTTTTTTAGGAAGATAAATATATTTGTCCCTTATGTTTGTTGATCTCTTTTATATAAAAAAGTAAAAAAGAAAAAAAAATGGTAGAAGGAATGCAAGTCTGCTTCTGTTGTCCTTAAGAAAAATCATTGAGAAAACATGCCTCATCAGAGGAAGAGGGTGTTGAGTATCCAGTTCCTGTGGAGCTTCCTGCCACTGTGTCGATGTTAAGTTCACAAAGCATTATGGTAAATCTATTTGCAGTATCTGCTTTCCTTTCCCATGGTTTCTGCCCCCCAGTTTTTTAAAACTATCTGGGAACTCTTATAATTTTTGAGAAAACAAAGTACTTGAATGTATGGCCTCTATTTTTGTGTGCAGGTGTTCTTTACTTTGGAATACCTCTAGTTTGGTCCTAAAGATTGAATGTCTATTGTGGGCATAGTATTAGCTGTTCTCCTGGAGTACTGATCTTGCAGAACAGTTTTATATGGCCCATGCTAAGTAGGAATGAGTGTAAAATAAATATTGAAAGCACACTGAGAAAATAACATTAATAGACTAAGGTTTGCATGTGGGAGCTTAATTAGGTCCTCTGCTTCACTGAACAAATGACAAAAACCCCTTAATAGAAAGAATTCCATAACAGGATGTTAGAAAATCTGCAAAGAAGGTCAGATAAGGAGAAAAGGACAATAATTATCTCTGGATTGACACATTTTCTACAGTTCTTGGGTAAGTTTGAGTATTGCTGGCTTGTCTAGAGTAGAGGACTTGATGATCTGCTCACTTTATCTTCCTAGATTACACTGTGTTTGCAGAAAATTTCTGTGATCTCCAAAGCAGTTAGCAGGCTCTTTTGTTCCTGCATAGATTGGTATAAATAAAGAAAAAAAATGTGAGGATTATTGGAGTATTTCAGTTAGCGAGGGCAAAAAAAACAGCTCATCCCTCCGAATTAGAACATTTTATATTATAAAGTTGCTGGCAATTTTTTTAGTAACATTTTTGCTAGGAATTATCTTGATTAAGACGTTACCTATTACAATCATTGATTTCCTTTAAATTCAAGTATTAGCCAATACTTGTTTGACTATGTATGTAAAGTTAAAGCTTATGTGGTTTAAAATAACAGTATATTTGGACTGTGTTTGAAACAAGCCTGTTAATGCTAACCATGCATCCTTGGATAACTATGGAAAAGAAATTAAGATCATCCTAACCATTGCACTTTATATCTTTATTAGAAATTGTTACTGAATTTTGCCCATTAATCTGCAGATCTCTCACTGGCTTTTTTAAAAAAGAATCCTAATTGTGTGTTTATGGGGTCGGGAGGCACTATGCATTTTCTAAAACAGGTATTACTTATTTCGATGAACAAGATAAATGGAGGCAGATGAAGAATCAACTGAATCCTTGTTCTGCAACTGCCTCTGAACAACCAGAGCAGGAAGATGCTGAAATTGAGAGTTAAGCGCTTTCCCAAGGTGAAGGCATTGTCAGGGTTAGAGTTAAATTCTTTGAAGGAACAGTCAAGTTATCTTAAATACAGTCAGGTTGGATGACTAAATATACAGTGCAACTTTGCTTTCCCAAGCTATATTAATAATTTAGAAAGATTCTTTCCTTAAGGCTATAGTTCTGAAGAGGAGATGGTTATGGTGTCTGTGAGGAACACTGTAGGCCAAGGTATGTGAGGAACCCACTGAAGACCTAACTCTTACCTTAAGTGTGTACTAGTTCAGCTCTAAGGTGGGGAACCACTGCAGATTCATATTGGCTGAGGGTGCTATTTCAATTCTTGTTGCTGTCATAGCTTTGAAAATATAGAAAGAGTATTTCTTTGGCTTATCTTTGAAAAGTAAAACCTTAAAACTGTCTCTGCCACAATTTGCTGTTTATAGTAGGAAGAGACATGGTTTTTTCCCTGCTTAGGAGAAGGAAGGAGTTTGGAGGTGAGTCTAAGCTTTATGCTTTGTGCTGCGAGTTTCTGCAGAGGCCTCACAAGTGCTTGGCTCCCTTGGTTGACTCTCTTGCAGCCCTACAGTAAGAGAAACGAAGGGAACATAGCAAAATTTGGCACTACTCCTAACAGCTGTAATTGCAGACTTAATTTGTAGTGAGATATCCAGAGGTAGTAAGATGAACTACTGAATTACGTGACTTCCTGCTGAATCTTTCTCCTGTTAGCAATGCTGTTTCTTATGAAACCCTCCTAGATGAGGATTTCAGTGGAGTTGTTTTGGTAGTGCAGACCTGCAGGAGTTCAGCAGTGCTGTGCAAATACAACCCAAACTGGTAGTTATAAAATCCCTTTCTTTGTCATGTAGAGCATAAGGGCTCAGAGATTGATTTTTTTTTCTTTTTTTTTTCTTTTTTTTTTTTTGTGGAAAGTATTAAATCCAGTTTAGAGGCAAGTAGGTATGTATGTTCAACTCTTGGTAATATTTATATATTTTTCAGAACCTGTTTGCTCAATAGTAGATGAGGGGTTTGTCATCTCATCCAAGTGGCATCTAGACTCTATCTTGCATTCCTGTAAAACGATGTTTCTGTAAACAGGGTTACTTGCTCTGATAACCCCAGTAAATACTTGCTCCTAACTTCCAGTGTGAAAGGGAATGCCAATATGAAGAATTTCTCTTTGAATGTCTTGAAATATAGATATAGCAATCAGTAAAGGCATTGTCAGAAGATGTGTTTTTTGCCCTTTTTTAGTGGAGAAGAGTAGGCTATAGAAGCAAAGGATTTCTGACATTTTTTTTTGATGGAAACCTGCTGTTCTGTAGCTATATTGTGAAGTAAATGATTTTGTCCAGCTCATAAAAACATTGGTTTATTGTTTTATGGTTTCAGGTTGTACTTTATTCTTTGTAGTTATGGATGGCATCTTACTGTTAATAGCATGAATGTACTGCAAAGAGATATAAAATCGCCATATAAAACAAATTGCCTCCTTTCCAGGAAGTTTTTTTTTTTTTTTTTTCTTTTAACTTAGCTCTGATTAGCACTGCTTACAACTCATTCTTTTTATTTATCTTCGGAGCTGAAGAGGTGCATTGATCCTGTTAGTTACTTTGTGGTGATCCACAGTTATGTTTACGAACATATCTGGACTGTGCAGTGTGCTCTAGGTGACCCTGCTTGTGCAGGAGGTGCTGGACTAGATAATCTCCAGACGTCCCTTCCAACCTCAACCATTTGGTGAGGTGCTCTTAGACAATGTACAGGAATAAAGTAAGTTTCTTAATATTTATGATAATTCTGAGAAGGCTATGAGAATATGAATATAAAGCAGTCTGTTTGGCTTTACCGATGCTTTTAACTCTTTGTTCCAATGTTGAACTAGGCAAAACAGGGTTGGTTATACAGGTTCAGTTCTGAAGCTATGGAGCTTTGTTGCTTTAAAAGATTTTGAAGAAGTTGGGTTTCAGTTGCATATCAAATTCTCCTTAATTTATGTGCTACTTGAAACAGTATGTGTATGTAGTCCTCTATTTCAAAGAAAATAACATGAGCATTTTTTCCTGTGTTGTGAAGTAGTTTAACTAGTTGCTACAGTTGTGTATAAACAGCCATCTTCATGTCTATGTGAAAGTGCTGTATTATGAAAGATTTGGTTAGACTACTCCTCAAAATGTAAAACAGTTTTTTTTTTTTTTTTTTTTTTCTGCCATCCAAATAAGACTTATACCGCACTTAACGGAAAACAAGCAGCATTAGCATGTAATTTAGTAAGAAATTTTATTTGTCTTTGCTTTTATGGACTTGAAATAAAACTCTGCTGCTGTTATATTTAGATCTAATTTGGAATAATATGTGAAAAGGAAATGCACAAGTGGGCAGAAGCTTTTTGTTTGTTTTCCTCCTTCCACTGAATCCTCTTTTGTAAGAAGGTTTCAGGGAAGAGCTGTATTTCTTGAAAGTCCTGATGCTCATAGGGATGAGCACATATTCTGCCTTATTGTTGGAGGCAGGGGGGTGTGCACAGGTAGATGAGAACAGGAAAAGTATCTGCTTGTCAGGTATTTTGCTAAGGGATATGAAAACTTTTGTAGCCTTTTTCATCTCCTGTTGCCAGCACAGCAGTGAAAAATGACCTGTCACCAGGTATTAAGTGATGTTATCAGGCAGACTTGGCAGGCTGTAGGACTCTTCACTGTTAAAGTGAAGCTTTCCGCCCTTTTTGATCAAATACCAGAGACCTCTGTAGGTCACCTCATCCAAGCCCCTACTCCTAGCACGGTCAAAGTTAACCTTCTGATCAGTTCAGCAGGCCTTGTGGATAAACTCGTGCACTGTAGAAGTAATTGTCTCCTCACTTTGTCCTTCTTTCATTCTGCAGTCTAAATAGAAAGTGTTCTACTGTTTTTTCCTTTTATGTTGCACTTCCAAATTGAATTTAGTGAATTTGGTGTATAATATAGTGTTTGACATTCGTTCTTGAAAAACATTTTCATAATGTTTGCTTTGAAACAGGGTAATTTTGCAATTATACACTAGATGCATAATTTTCTTCAGCCTGAGCCAGACAGTTACTGTACAGCTGTGACTAAACCTGTTCTGGAAATAGTCTTTGCCTCACTCTCTGTGCAGCCCAGGTTATTAGATGTTATCACAAAGTTGCCTTTTCTGTCCTTAAGTAGTTCTAAATGTTACATGTTTTACAGCTCTCTGGGTTTTTCTTCTTCCTCCATAAAAGCAGAACAAACTAGATTGTTCTGAGGCCCTGCTGAAACAAGCAAACACATTATCCCTCTCTTTCCTTAGCTTATTTTAAATTGGCATGGATTAAGTTTCTTCATTAAGAAATGTTTATTTTCAACAGAAAGCTTGTTTTCTTGTAATTCTTTCCTTAGCTTTAATCAGATTTATTTACTAAAAGCAGTGCAAGGTGAGCCAATTTTTTTCTGAAGTTAAATAATTTATTGGATCCTTATTAAATAATGATAGAAAAATAAATAATTGAGAAATACTTTGCTGAATTGAACAAGTAAATATTACTAATCTGTACATATAAATTGTTGGAAATCTCTGAATTTGCCATAGGAATCAGTATAGTAGCTTTTAACTTCCTTGTAAGGGAAAGAACTTGCCTGCAGTTGCTTTTTGCAAAATGGGCAAAAATCAAATGTATTCCTTAACTTTTAAAGCATACCTATTTCAAGCAGTAGAAAGTAATTCAGTTTCAGTTCACTGACTTTACTGGAATGTAAAGGTAGATATGTTTTATTATCAGAAAGCAATTGCGAATATATTAATGAAGCAATACTTATAGTTCACCACTACATGAGTTAGATGGCCAGTGCAGTGTACACTGTTTGTACTGAAATTAATTTATGCTTTCAAGAGAGCTTTCTTAAGACAAATATTTGAATACTTGAATAACCAACTGACAAACATTTTACAAACAAAAGTTTAAGTGTGTTGGCATTCCTCTAAAAGTGCCATTCAAATATATGTTCATACAATTTTTAGTTGCTCTGTCTGTTTCTCCTGTAAAGCATCAGTAAAACTTACCTTGCGAAACTTGACTTGATTTACGCTGACTAAAGTTCTGGCGACAAAAACCCTATTTCAGTTTAGCTTTCTGCACTAAGACAGTCTAAGAATCGTATGGAAGTTTCCCACAGTGCCTGTCTGTTCCATCTGGCTATAGCCAGGGTGCTCTTAATCTAACTTCATGTTGATAAATGCTAGAAGTCACCCAGTCACTGAGTGTTTAAGTCTAAATGCTGTAATTAAGCTAGCTATATAAAATGAGGTTCACATGTATCTGCCTAATGCTGCTCATAACCTCATTGAAACGAGCAGAAAATAGAAGTGCAAGGAGACTTGCTGTGGAGAGCTGAGCCCCAGACTTGGAGTAGCCAAGTTTAGCAGAGCAAATAGGGTAAGTAATTCTCTGTACCTCAGAAGGATTAAAAAACTTCTATTTGACTCAAAGCAGTTTGTACCTTTGTGTGTTGGTAGCGCTATTATTTGGCATCTGGTACCTGATCGCTTGTTCTCCTGCATTGTTCTGGGAGAAGGCTGGGGCTGAAGAAAGCCATGTTATCTTACGCTGACTCACCTGGCTGTTGAAAAGCGTCGGTTATCAACTTTTTAGCAGCAGTTTTGTGAGTCTGAGAACAGCACTTGTTAATTGTTCTGCTCTCCATGTTCCAAGACTGACACACATTTGTTGTGCCGTGGGGCAAGTCATCAACTCCGTCTTTGCTCTCACTCCTGTATTCGTGCAGTAGAAATAGTACTGCCCTACCTGAGGATCTGTTTACTTAGCTGGCCTTTTGAAGTGCCAGACAGCAACTCATGTAGGCACTAATATGCATTACATTGGCACATACAAATTATGTTGCAGAGGAGTAGTTCAAAATTCCATGCTTGTTACATAATTTCATTAGGAATTTCCAGGTTGTTTCTTACACTGTGGTACATCTGCAACAACGTAGGCTTGAAAAAGAGGCACATCAGGACAGAGCTTATTCTCTGTTTCGTTCCACTGTTCAAGTTGCTGCTAGTTTGCTGTGTTAATTAAGCCATTCAGGAAAAAATAATGAAAAGGGAAGACATTTCTGATATTATGGAGTATGCTGGGCGAAATTTGACTGTGCAGGTTTTAAAATTAAGCAGTGGGGAGGGAGGATGGACAGGTCAATAATGGGTAGTAGGCCTTCTGAGAAGCGATAATAATTACAACTGAGAGTATTGGGATTATTAAACTTTTTCAGTTATGAGTCATGAGCCTTGGTGGCTGTGAGGAGAGGTAAAGCTTCTCTGTGAGAAAGGCAGTGAGAAGATTTGATCTGGAGTCCTTAGGAAGCAGACTATCTTGGAAAAACTGTGACCCAAAGATTGGGAGAGGTAGGGAAGAGCTTAACAGGGAACAAGGGAAAAGACCATTAGCATTTGTCTTATTCTGTACATAATAAAAAGCAAGAGGAGTGTTTATTTTTTAATTAGTTACATGTGAATCAAAGTCAAGGATGTAGAGCTGAGGAATTAAAAAAAGTCTTCAGAGTCCTGATGGTTAGAATTTTAATTCCACAGTTATATCATGCAGTGTTAAAATGGGAAGCCTGCCCGCCCTACTGTTTCTCCCAGGAAGACACAAGCCTTGATGACCTTGGAAGCCTGTCAGACCCACGGCAGTGGTGCCTCTTCCCTCAGTGTGACCCCATGGTGACAATTCATGGCTGCAAATTTAGCAAGGACATGCTTGCTGAGCAGAGCACTGAAATGCTGTTTTAGCTCTCCCTTCTCCTTCAGGCCAGGTTGTGGGAGAAAATAATCTGCAGAAATCACCTCCTACCTGTACCTGGAGATCAGGCGACTGCCATTTTTTTGGCTGCAGCCCTGGTGGTTGTAGCCAAGGGTCAAGGAATTTGGTCTGAGAATACAGGAATAAATCACTCTCTGCTGTGCCTGGAAATTATTCTGCAGATGCTCTTAAGCTTTAGGTTGCATTGATTTGCTGTAGAAGAATGTTTCTTCCCATTGATTTGCCTTTCTGATCAGACTAGTGGGTTCTTAAATCAGTAGTGTTTGGCACTCAGCGTTTGCTGGTAGGAGGAGGATGGGAATGCAAAAACCAACCAAATAAAAGAAAAGCACAGCACTCCCATGTCCAGCATCTATGGTGAAGATAAGACCTTTAAAGCAATCTCTCTAACTTTTTTTGGCTTATTAAAGTACAGCTCATTTGTTCATCCCTAAAAAACAAAGTTCAGTTTCCCCAAAATTGTCCAGATTGCAAATAATCAAACATTGATGTGAGAGCAATTCCATTACTTGATAACATTATTGCAGACTAAGAAGGGGGAGAAGAGAACTCCCCAAAAAGGTCAATAAAGCAGTTTTTGGAGTATCCTGGGTGAGACGCTGGCAAACCAACTAAAGACTTCTGGTTAAGTCAGACTGGGGCTGTGGATCTGGATATCCTATGGGTGCTTAATACCTTTCTAAAGAAATGCATTATCAAAAGAAAAGATTTTTGTTAAAAACAAAAGTTTTTACAGAACGGGGCTGGAGATGGTGCTTTTGGTGCAACCGCATTGAACATGGTGCAGGAGGTGTGTGAAATTAGCAGCCCAGCTGGCCTGTGCTTTAAGGAATGAAGTAGGAAAGTAGATATCATTTTTAAATATGTCATCCTTCTTGAGATGTTTTCTTTTATGTTACCCTGTGCTGTACTATCTCACCAGGCTGCCAGTGTGCAATGAAATGGTGATCATTTTAAAGCATCTCTTATCCTAATGTCTGATTGAAAAGGGGGCTTTGGGTGTGCATGGTGCAGAGCCCTGCAGCAGGGTGCAGGCATCTGTTAGGTGCTCTCTGTCCAGGTGCTGTCAGCTTGCAATTGACAATATTGGTGTCTTTAGTCCTACACCCTGATTCTCAGTGTTTCAGTACAATGATGATGATAGGTTTTCCTTTGCTTATAGGGCTTAGTGAATACTGTTTTTTTTTGTTGTTGTTGTTTCGTTTTGTTTTATGTCCCTTTTTTTTCCTCCTCTTATAAACTAGAATGTATCAATTTTTCCAAAAGACCTGACTGAGGATAATGTTTTCTTTGTTGTATTGAGTGTGGCAACTTGATCAGAAAGGATCAGGTAGAATTTTCCCTTGTGGTCTACAGCAGCTGTCTCTAATTGGGCTGTTTCCAGGCAACTAGGTCCTGTGGTTCCTGGCTTTTCAGTTTCTGTGTTGTCGGGAGGTTCATTCTGCTTAAAGGTGGGGAATGTTTGGAATAATGACTGCAGCAAAGGCAAGTTTCCCTACGTTCTTTTTGTTCAGAAGTACTTTCTTTCTTTTTTGCCCCTTTTGCTTTAAATTTAGCTATACTCGGAAGAAGAAGAAGCTGTTTCAGAGGTCGCTCTCCATAGGAGTCCTTGTTAAGATTGATAAGCAGAAAAAAGGAGGAGACAAGAAACACAGAATGAGAGGATGAACAGATGCAGCCTTTGTCCTTAAAGGCCCTTGTTAGAATGATGATAGATTTTTGTCCAAGTTTGGCTAACTAAGCTAAAAGTGCAGGGAGGAGTAAACAAGAATAAAAGTACACAGGATAAGCATGTCGTGGGCCCGGAACAGCAGAGTCTTGGAAATTTGGTACTGGGGTAGGTGTGGGCTCTTTGGCTTTTTTTGTTCTGTCATCTTACCCCCCTATAATTAGATGACCCATGAACATTACAGTAACAAGAAAACAGAAAATAGTCTCTTTGTAAGTTAAATTTGTAAGCTCAGTAGTCTCATGGCAAGTTAAATCCGGGGCATCGGGCACTCAGTGTATCCACAGAATTATCAAAGCTCTATTGTTGAGTTAGATGAGTGTTTTTCTGGATGAACAGCCCCAGCAAATAATCACAAGACAGCAATTAACATGCATTGGTTACCAAAATGTAGGCTAATAGCTGACCAAAGTGTGTGAAATCCCCAAATCATATTTTTGTATCTGATAAAAGCTGGTGTTCTCAAAGGGAGACTCCTACTGCATACACCACTTACACACTGATGCTGTGCTTCGTAACTGCAATTGATTTTGACCTTTTTAATCATGAAATGCGAGAATCTTTAAGGGACTTCGAGAATATTCTTCAGTCTTCTACTAGAACTGTAATGGCACAGTGGAAGAGGCATGCTGCCTAACAGACTGATCATAAAACATATTTGGATGCAAGTAAATAAAAATAAATATAATGGAAAGTTTATCTTTTTTTCTAAAGCCTGTGATAGGTGTAGTACTGAATCATCAAGCTATTACATGTAAAATCGGCAACAGTTGATCTGTTTCTGGGTAGAACAGTGTAAGTGAATCTCAAGCCACATTTTGGGGTTGATTTGCATGATCTTCCCACTGTGAGTTCAGTGAGATCGGAGTTGGAATCAGGTCAGCATTTGGACTAGTCTTTGAATAACGCATCAATTAAATGGAGACTATTATGTGAATTCACTGACTGCTTTCAAAAAAAGCTGAAAGGATTTTTTAACTTAGAAGCTGGTAAGAGCTGCCTGGAATGAACTTGGGTCATGCAGCAGAGTCAACGTGTCCTCAGAGTTATTCAAAGAGATGGACGTATCCTGGACTACTGTAAAATACAACAAAAAAAGGAAATGTGTTTAGTGAGCATGTTTAGATCATTCCTTGCTGTAGCACTGTGAAACAGACAGTCAACAACAGCATGCGATGGAGCTGATGACAGTGCTATCATCTCTTAGTCCGAGTAATGAGAGGCTGGTTTGAGGTTAGTGTTCTAAAATTTTCATTCTCTGTAAATATCAGTCTGAATTCTTCAAGGAAAACGAAGTCACCTTTTTCATATAAAAACAACTTGACATTTTTCAGTATACTTTTTAATGAGCATTGCTCTGAGCTATGTTATAATGAAATTTGCTTAAAAGTAGAGCAGGCTGGTGATACTTGGCAGAATGAAGTGGCATATGGTAAAACAGTTGTGATTTATTGGCAAGCATTTTCCTTTTCTGGAAAGGTAGTGGCTTTTCACACAGTGGACTCCCTCTTGATATTCAGGCCCTTCCGCCCCTCCTTAAGGGGGAAGAAAAATCCCACTGCTGAACAGTAAATGCTGATTATTTTGCAGATGCAAGGACTGTAATAGCCCTCTTTTTGCCCCTGTAAATGTAGGCCAAGAGGCACTTTTTTTTTTTCTTACATGTGGTATCAGACTTTTGTCTATATTTTTAATGCTACTTTCACCTCAAAAAGAAAAAATGACTAGTTGAACTTACACCAGCTGGAATTTCTGTGGTGGACATAGACCTGCTTCTCTTGATGTAGCTGTCGATGTAGAGCATGTTGATTTCTAGCACTTCACAAGATCTTGCAATAACTGCTTCTGAAGTTAAGGTCATCAGGACCATGTCACATGCTTGTGTCTATAGCAATGCAGTTAATGAGTGTACAGGGGGTTATTAGGATTGAACTGCAACAACCTGACACAGTTTCAGTGGGATTTAGGATAAACACCTCATTTTCTTAACTGTGGTATAACAGAGAGGAATGTTGTCTTATCCTGCCTTTGCAAAGGGTATATCCTCTTTTGAGGAGGAATCTGGCCACACTTGTGCAAGCAAGCAAGCATTACCGCCCTTGCTGTCCTCAAATAGGTAAAGGGAGAGTTATTTTTAGTCCTCTTCCTAGCTTTGCAATGCAGGAAGCAGATATAAGGACTGTGATTCATAGCCTTAGTGGAATATACCCATGGTGTCAACTTGAAAGCACAATTGTACTACCACATTTAAAAGAAAATTAAATTAAAAATCAAAATCTTGCAAATACCTCATTGGTTGCTTTTTATTTTGCTTGATTATCATTCTTAAATCCAGTAAAAAGTAAAATCAAGTAAGGTTTTGAATAGATTGTGTTTGTATGCATGTTATGAGATTCCAAATTGTGAGCATCTCCATTTGAATATTCTGGGAATCAAGTATCTATTTTCATTATCCAATGAAATGGATGGTCCTGAGGAGGAGGACACTACTTTTTCCCTGGAATTTATTGTTTTAAATTAAAACAATAATAAAATTATTTTAGGATTTCCCATGATATTCTGAATTTACCAAGAAAAGGAAAGTGAATTGCTCAATGTCTTGTGTCAGGTCCTGTTAAGCGTGGCCTATTCTTTTTGTGTGCGTGTGGTGCTAGGTATAAATTCCTGTCAGGCTCAGTTTCAGTATTACGTAGCACATTTTGGAGTGGAGCGGCCTATGGCTGGGAGGCATCTGCTCTGAGAAGTGAATTAATGATTGCCTCCTTTGTTTACCTAACACTTTTATTTTATTTATTTATTTTTTTTGTATGCCCATTTTACAAGAATGTTAAATAAGAGTAACTGAATCTTTCCTTTTCTTTGAGTTCAGGCACTGAAAAGGGTTTTCAGTTAGTAAAATTGTATAGTATGTCTCATCTCTGGAAATCAGCTACTTGAATTGGAATCGTTATTGTTGTGTGTTTTCCTTTAGAATTTTATGCATTTCTATTTAGTGTTTGGCAAGGATATGGTTAGTTGTCCAGATATAGTTCTCCTATGTAGGTGCACATTTTGGACACTAAACAATGAGGGTAATGATTCAATTAGTATTTTATTAGATCCTGAGTTACACTTCTGCAAGGTAAATCATGATGCTGTGGCAAAAATAAGAAGGGAAGGTATTAGCCATTAAAAAGGCAACTAAGCCTTTTTCTAAAAGCTTGCTAGCATTGTACCGTAGATATTTTTGCTTTTCTTTAATAAGACTGATAGCTGTATTGAGTGACCTGGGCGTATGAAAAAAGCTTATTGTTAGCACTAACTAAAAAGAATAAATCGTCTATTAGCTGCATGATGAGTGTCTCTGCCTATATAGTTTCAGAAAGAAGCCCTCTGGCTATAGTTAGTAAGTTTCTCCACCGTATCAAAATTTGCACCTTATCCTTCTGTGTAAAACAGACTTGCGATGGGAAATCCAGGTCCAGAAGAGAGAACAGATGATTGTTCCTAAGGGAGGAAATAGTCTAAAGCAGCTCTTGGTGATCCCACGTATGAGCCTGGGGAGGAATACCATTTTCCTATTTACTTTAAGCAGAAAATAGGACCATGTTGGGAGGGAGTGTGAATATACTGTGAATAATTTAAAGAGAATACTTGGCCTTCTAAGCAGTTAATTTGGTGTCTGACTCCTTGTAGTACTGGCAGATAAATGGACTTGAGGAGAAAAAAAATGAAGCTTAAAACTGTCTTTATCTTTTTAACTGATCTCAGAAAGAGTTTAGCTCTGTCAACTGAAATAAGCAGGATTCAAGGCACATTGAAGGCTGTGGTCCTTTGACCTTGACTTCTAGAAAAGACTTTTATTCTGTACAGAAGACACATGGATCCAATATGGATTCAATCAATCTACCGTCAATATTACTATAAGAGAGTCATCTTGGGGAGTATATGACAGATTCTGATTACTCATTTAACTTATGGCAAATGGGTTAAATATGTGTTCTTTTATTTCTGCTTTCCTTAACCTTTGTTTCAAATGCATGCCCCATCATTCTGTGTAGAAAGCTTCATGATCCTAGTGAATGTCAGTAAATGTAAATTAAAGGACTGAGTGGTTAGCCAAGTATGTCTTGACCTGGAGGAGGGGAAAATATTCTAGAGAGACTATTTTGAAGAATCAACCATTTAGAAGATCTAGGCATTGCTTCCTAAACTTCCACCCCTCCTGAAACAGGTAAAATGGTATCATTAAGAAAGTAAGGTGTAATGCATCATCCTTCTGCACAGGCTTAACTACAGTACTCTTCGTAATACACAAAGGAAGCCTAATAAAGGAGATAACTGAGCTCTTTAAAACTAATATAGCTTTCAACATATAGGTTGAGTTGAATAGCATTCTGAGATTTTACAAGTCTTTTATCCCAAAAGGTCTTGCTTTGTGTTTAATGTATGATTCAGGTAGGTGGGTCTATTTAACAAGACTGAACTGACCTAGGAGATAAGTGTTGGGATGATACACTAGGAAGACCACAGTCTTGCTGCAAGATTCATGTCTTTCGAAGAGCTGATGCAAAGATGCACAGACTCTCTGGTCTTATAAGTTGGCCTAAGGTGAAATTTATTCAGAGTTTTTCCTGAATACCTTAAGCTCTCTCTATACTGAACATATACTTTTATGTATTTCTGTGGATACAGTTGGGGTATTTGTGCCCCCAAACATGCTTTTATGTTTTATAGATCCATATGTTACCATCCACTCTCTTTTCTTAAGGCAAGAAGCTATGACCAGTGTTCAAGCAGCCCTAGCCTTAACAAATGATACAGATGTACAAGTATCATTGTACAAGTATCAAGGTTGTGAAGAAACTTAAACAGCAATTCCATTACCTGAAAATACTGTCCAGCACTGGGTGGTAGCTGCCAAACTGCTTTTCAGTGCTGATGAATAGCTTTACATCAGTGGAGATCTAGCTGTCTCAAATTTTAATCTACTTCTAAGAACTGAATACTCCCCAGGCTGTTTGTAGCTGATGATCATTCTACACACTTTTTCTCATTGTTTCTACACTTCTTATTCAGTTACTGTTGAATAGGAAAATCTTCTTTGCTGTCAAAGGTTTTGACATCTCTTAAGTTATTAGTGTATTAAAGTAGAATATTGTCTTTGGAATGGTTGTTACATTGTCAGGTTTATTGTTTCAATTTGTTCAGATAACTACCAATAAAAGTATAACAATCACGAGTTTGATATAAAGATATACAATTACAGGTAACTCTCAAAATCTATTTTTAGTGCAAAAAATAGACTTATTATACTTGTTTCTTACTGTAAATTAGTCTGCTGATGCAGAAAAGGCATTCGGTTCTTTTACATTTCTGCATTATTTGCAAAACAATTTTGTTGTGCAAGTAATTGTGTTCAAGAGAATATGTTCTTGCTTTGTTTGCGTGACTCAGTCTGTAAGTAATTTGAGATATCTTGGGGATACTGGAAAACTTGGTAGTATTGCAGATATCCCCATGGAAAATTAGGGACATATACTGCCATAGGCCATATTTTTGTGCGTGTGCACACATGTGGGACGTTTGTGTGTTCTGTGTGTATGGCTCATTTTTTGATTACCTCCACAAGAAGCTTTCAAACAGTAGAGACCTATAACTTTGTGAAGTTATGATGTGGCTGTATAAACAAAATTATTACTTGCTCTTATTTTTGAACTAGAACTGTTTCCTACTAGTTTGGAAGGGCTGATCCCTATATATCAGTGAGAGGAGAATTCTCTAGTGGTTTATAAGCCTCCTTGATTAGGCAGGTTTTTTGCCGAAGAGCTCTGTGGTCATGCTCATGCTATAAGAGCATTATATATCTAAGTTGGCTGCTATTCCAGACTTGAACAAAATTGGTCTACACTCTATACCAGCAAGTCCTGCAGTTAAAACTGTATTTGTTACAAAGAAAATTGGATGAGGCTGTTGCACTGCTGGTTCATTTTCAGTCTTTGGAATTGATTTGCTAGTGTAACTTGGCACTTGAATGTCTGGCTGTATTTGTATGTCTCTTCACTCATCTCTGTCAGTGGAGAAAGGCTTTTCCAATGATAACTGTTTTAAATAGTTAGATACTCGTTATGAGAGGGCATTCCTCACTGTCCATTTATATGGGCTGGCACAAGTAAATTAACAAACTTTCATTAACAGTGTGTGGTGGGCCTTATAACTGAGACAACCGGAGAGTGTTTTTTCTGTGTGTTTTTGTTGTTGCTGCTCTTAAGATTCTTATAGGATGACTGAAATTTTTCATGAGGTAGGGAGGAAGATAAAGTTCTAATGATGTCCCTGATTTGGTAGCTATAAAAATAAAGCATTAAAAATAGCTCGTATTATGTTAAATGTGCTTCTTTTTCTGTTCAGCAGTTGGGTGCTGTTTTCTGTATGTAGTGTCTTAGCATAGTTAAGTTTAGAATATTGGTAATGTGACTTGCTACATAGGGCTGTTGCTTTCATACAAGCTATTTCTCTCAAGCCTCTTAAGTGCCATATCCATAAATTAATATAAAAGACCTCATAATAGGCATTTTTTTCTAAACATAGTCAAGACCTTTACTGGCAGACAATTAGGGCATGCAATATCCTTCATGCTTCATAGGAGACCACTAAACCTGGCTGAAGCAGTGCCTTTGGGAAGGGAGAAGGTGGGTTTTAGCCTACCTTTCTGGATTGCTCTCCGGTTGTTAGTGTGAGAACAAAAGTATGGAGAAATGAAAAGCTGTTAACTCCCTATTTCCCTATAGTGTTGCTCATTACTGTCCATGTTTCCATATTTTTAATTTGAATAGAATTAGGTACACTGAATTGTTATTTATTATAACTTCTAACTTTTATAGACAAACAAAACCCAGCAACCAACTGCAGGAAAAGACTTATCTTCCTCTCCCTTCCCCTTTCTCCCTTCGTTCTACATTCTGTATCTGAGGGTATGTTGATAGCCATAGTGATCATCATGTGTCAGAAAGGAAGCTAACTTGGGAAGTGTGCCAGCATCCTAGAAGCGTTTAGAAGGTCCATGCTTTTTCTCCAAGCTGTGCTGAGGACCTGTATCATGCCTGGCTGAAGGGCTTGTCTATTATGTTTTAGTAGTTAGATGCCTATAGATAACCCTGTGCTTCTGGGTTGGGAAGGATAAAGCTATTTTCATAAGAGGTTAGTAGAAGCCCTTATGTTATTTTGAGCTAGGTTAAGGATATTTGGCCTACTAAGAATCCCTGAGAGCCAATGAGAAACAGATATTCCATGGAATGGACTGTACTGATGTGCAAATATACTGTTATCTTCGGATGTGCTAAATCATACTTGTTTAATGATACCTGAAATAATTAATGAGCAACTGTCCCTATCAGGTGGATTATGTGTAACCTAGTATAAACAGTATGATACAGGATCCAGCTTGCTTACTAACTTTAGTTGAATAATTTGTGGGGTTTTAGTTTGAGTGCTTGTTTTGGGGTAGGGGAAGGAAAGAATTTTCTTCTCTAAGGTGATAGGCTTGTATTCACATGAACATAAAACTAAGGCCGCTTTGGAGACCAGAAATTGGTTTAGATGCACAAAGTGACTTTTTTGTAACAGAGCAGTTGATGTTGCTGGGAGATTAGATTTCTCTGGAGTCACTTGTAGGCTTCTTCCTTAACCTGGACAGCTTTGCATCCAAGCTTTCTTTCATGATTCCTTACTGTGAAAGAAGCCTGTTTGCTGTCCCCTGTGTTTGCATGTGAGAACATGGCATAGTAGGGGAGCCCTCTTCCCTAGGTATAATTGGGCCACCACAGGTAGCATGAGCTTTTAACCATAACAGCATGGATCTCAGCAGGTTTCCTTTACTTTATCTTCTACCCTCCTAAGCTTTGGAATGCTGCCGTCAGGCTAGTCAGCAAGATTTTGCTATCTTCTTTGTAGAGAATCAAGGACCTAGTCATTAAAGAAAATGAGATGAGCTGTATTTAAAAAAAAAAAAAAAAAAAAGATCTCAAATAAGTGTAAATTAAAAAAAAAAAAAGGCAAACAGCCGTTTACAGCCCTACTCATGCACCTGTCTAAAACTTGGTGGTAAGAAACAGCAAAGGGGCTGTATAGCCTGTGGCTGAGCAGCGTTGTATGGCACAGGCCTCTGTGGACTAGGCCAACTAAGTCTGGCCAGGAGTTTTACTGTTTTATTTCACTTGTTCCCCCTCCCTGCCAACTATAGTGTTTTTCTTTACCTGTCTGCATTAACATTTGATTATTGTTCTTTATGTTGATCGGTATCTTAATTCATGGTTAGTCCTTACTCCAGCAGGAATCACACTAGCACAGCCCTGACTTGGTTCCCTTTCCTGGATAGGTATCTAACAGGCCTTGCTGGAAACTTTCCAAGCCTACAAACTCAGTGCCTGACTCCTATAGGAAAGGTCAAAAGGACTCCTTGATTTAGATAGGAAAGTTTTCAAATATACCAGTGTGATTTGGACCAGTGTAAATTAAATATTAATATGATTGCATTATAAGTGGATAGGACAATTTGTAATGCTTGAGCTGAATTACTCACTTTTTTGTTTACATAGGAAAGTAAACTTCAAGACCAGCTTTTTTCTAATATTAGTCATATTAGACTGTTGTCTTAAAGTGGGAATAATAGGTTAAAGAGGTGGAAAGAAATAGGAAGTAATATATTCTCTGCTGTTGCAACTATAGTAGAAAATATTAATCTGAACTAGATCAGACATGGAGCTTTTCAAAAACAAGTTCTTCAAATTCTTCTCAGTTGGTATATTTACCATGTAGCTACAGGAGGTTTCCCTGCACCGAGCACTGGCTGCTCTCTGCTGTGCTTTGTGATGTGTTTTGGCTAACCACACAGTTGTGTGGCTGACAGATCATTCTTATTTCCCTGGGTGTTTTTATTCTTAACAGTAAGTAATGGGAGAAGGATGGTGTCTTTTAATTGGTGATGCATAGCTACAATGATGTGGGGATGGACCTGTGGATGAATTATTTTTAACTGGTTACTAATGATTTGGATGCTGAAACATTATAATAACCAAATGGTATCTTCAAAATTAATAAAACTTCTTGTAATTACTTTCTGCTAGGGAGAATTCTATTTCAGAAAAAGAATAGAGGCTTTTCATGATTAAGAGTAACACTATAAAGGGGAGGTGGAAGAGTAAGATTGGATTGGGGGAGAGAAAAACGAGCTTACCATCTGCATGCCTTCTTACATTGGAATGTAATGAGATGTACCAGAATTAACATTTTACAGTAAGCTTCTGAAAAAATAAAGCACATAAAAAATGAATGGATTTTTCCAGGTATGAAGCCAATCATGCATGTACCTTCCTGTCTCTATAAGTACATTTTATTCAGATCTGCATGTACCTTATTTCCTGTCTTTATAAGTCTATTTTATTCAGATCTGCTAAAGATGCCACAAATGGGAGGAAATAGTTAACTCACTGATGTCAACAGTACTTGGAATACACAAAGAAAATATTCTAGAAAAATAACTTCTTCTATCACATCCCCATGCTGTGAACAGATGCAGTTTTATCAAAAATATGCTTCTAAAGCAGATATGTGAAGCTAAGCAGATAATGCTAAGCATAATACCTTGCATTTTTGCTCTAGCATTAGTGCTGTCTTGAGGTACCTGCACGTGGTCTGACTGGCTGATCAGTTATCATTGAGCTAGACTAAATATCACAGGTGATCACAGGAAGGAGTATACCGTAAAGATATGAATTTCATGCATTTGAAAGGGGCCTTGTTAAGGGGCATCCTGTCAATGTAGCTTCAGCTTGGGGAGCCTCAGTGAAAAGCATGATGCAGATCAGAGAAATCTGAGATGGTAACGAGGATAGCAGGGGCAGACTGCCAACTAGCTTGTGCAAAATTCACTTTCAGCAATTTAAAAACATAATAATGTAGTGCAGGAGGTGCAGACTTTGATCCTTTATAGGACCTTAAAGTCAACCTTTCATTTAGAAAAATTGTTCAGAACTATGAATGCTTTTTAAAATAATTAGATGAACATCTTGATTTCAGTTAAAGAATTATAAAAAGGCATACTGAAGTTTAGCACTGTGAATGTCTGCATCCAGAAAAGCTTGTTAAGAATGTGAAATATATTGAATACTCAGTACAAGTAAAGCATGGCCACTAGTTAATTTTCTAAAGCCTCTAATTCTGTATTTAGAAGTAATATGCTTGTCTCCACCAAAGCTCTTAAGTGGAAGTTGGAGTCTTATCTCTTCCTTTCCATCCTGGGAAAACTAGATTTTACTTTACAGCATTGTATGTATTTTTTGCAATGCAGTTAAGCTGTGATAAAACAGCTTGGCTTGTATCAGTGTTCTGC
Source organism: Tinamus guttatus (assembly GCF_059628265.1). Classification (NCBI taxonomy): domain Eukaryota; kingdom Metazoa; phylum Chordata; class Aves; order Tinamiformes; family Tinamidae; genus Tinamus; species Tinamus guttatus. Next base: position 1,560,954 of record NW_028288990.1, on the reverse strand, counting down.
TATGGGATTCCTTGGTCCCAGTTCTGATTTTACAACTGTGTGATTCTGTTATGAACTGTGTGAAACTGTTATTTCAGAACAGCTATTCCCAACTTATATTTGTAAGTTGTATCTCAAATTTTTGTATGGGACAAGAAAGACTGGTCAGACAAGAAGACTCTTTTAGGATCCTGTGGAACAGTTCAAATGACTTGTAGCTGAATAAAAAGGTAATAGTATGAAATATAAAGCAGCAGTTCTGACTTGCTTTGCCATTGTGCTGCAAATAAATTTTCCTGGATGTATGTAATAGGGAGACTGGTGTCACTTGAATTTTGAGTGCTGAAAGTGGTGAGGACTGGCTACTCCTGCACTGACCCAGAAGATAAATAAGTTGCTTAGCAAGTTGCTTTCAGTTCCAGTGTGTCATTGATTTAACTTGATTACTATGCTGAGTTACATTATTATTTTTTTCTTGTGTGTTTTTCATAATGCAGTAGAACTGCATCAGAATGTTGGGGAGGAGATGATTTCCAGTGTGTGGGTGGTGGCAGTGAAAAATGGGGTGAGATGCTTTGTGACCTGTTTTTCTCTGAAGTTGCTTAAGAGCCTCCTGTTTGGCTTTACCGTTAGCTGGTGAATCCAGATTTTCATTCCTGTGGACTTCCAGTGCAAGTGGAAAGGGGAGTCTGTGGAAAAGGAGTCTTTCAGTGCCCACCACACAAAGTGTGGCCTGGAAGTAAGTGCATGTATAACTCCTTGTGGCATCCCAGAAAACTCGGCCATCACCAAATGCGGTGGAACCAGAGGGCTCTTTTTTTTGCATTAGCTTCTTGAATACTTAGCCTTAGGTTGAGCATCTGTTCCAGAGTAGTTAAATGGTCAAGAGTGGGCTGGTTCATTGGTCCTGAGGCAGAGGATTTTCTACACTCATAGCACCAATGCTTAAAGAATGTGTTCTGTTGTTGTACATCATGTATCATATAAGGTTAGGATTACTGAAACACTACTCAACAGGGTTTAATTCTCGAAAATCTTATATATTTATGTATTTGTGCCTGCGTCTTTATATATGTTTATGTCTGTGCTCATATGTATATGAAACATAGGTAGTTCATTTAAACTATGGATTTTTGTTTTTGAAATCAACATATGGGATCCTGAATGGCAGTTCAGGAAGCTTTCTGCATTTTGCTGAGGAGATCTTAACCTAAAAGTAACACCAGTTATAAGCAGAAAGAACATAAAAAATGGCAAAAGCTTCTCCTTTCTCATTCTCTTTTCATGCACTGTTAAATACGCATGGTAACACATAACATAATACACATGGTAACACATGTGGTAACACATAAAAAAATAAGAAATGGCAGTGTTGTGTATAATTCATGGGAAAATGGAAGTAGTTAGGGCAAGTAAGTAATGGCCATAGAATCAAATTCTTATAAACTAATTTTCATAGCAAGTGCTGCTTTTTCTTCCTTTCCCTCACTCTTCCCACTGTAATGGGAAAGGAAAGGGGAAGGTGATTTTTAAGTTATTTTACTTTCTGCTATATTTCCTTGGACTGGAGCATTCTCCTGTTAAGTCAAATCACACTGAGTGTTTACTGGTCCTATAATTTAGTATTTTGGTAAACTGTGTATCAGATACAATGGAGGGAAATAGAATAAGAACTTACAAAATACTTAAATCTTGCCCCAAAATTTTAATTGCTCTGTATTGTCTGTCCATTCATGCTTTGTGTGTTTCTGAGTTGGAGTGCTCTGGTTTGCATGATTGACTTTTTCTATATTATTCTGTAAAGGCGTCATATTCCTTAGGCCTCTTGTACACCTTTGTGCTGGAAAAGCAGAGCATTTACAAAGCTCCTCTGAATGCAGATACCAATAAAATGATACAATGAGGTCTGATTATGGTTTTTCCCTTATACTTTCAAGTCTTATTATGGCTTTCCTTTAAACTTTGTTCTTGAATGGAAAATGAATGATGTTTTGCTCATCTTTGGCAAAGTCTAGTAGGAGTAAAGATTTTTTTTTTTAATACATCCACTGAAATGTGGACCAGACTTAGCCAACCTTGACTGAAAGTAAATTTAGGATCATGGTTAAAGTATGTAGCAAATATCTAGGTTCTTGCAATGAGCTGTCTAAAGAACTTGGAAGGTGGCCCTGAGCATGCATTAAGGTAAATGTAGCTGATACTGTCAACTGCCACTTAAATTTTTCTAGTTTATTTAAAAATTAAGGTTTTGTCATTGAGTAGCTGATTAAACTGAGGAAGTGGAGGGTAGGAGTAAATAGTTTGTGTTAGCAATGAGCTGTGCTTATTGCTGAGGCTCTATCACTCTTCAGCATCAACATGATGGGTCTGGAGGGAAGAGGGATAAAGACAAACCTTGCTGGTGGACAAGTTATTTTGGATAGTGAAAACTGGAATGGAGAGATGTAGGAGAAATTCACAACAGTTAGTGACAGGGTGATGAAAAGATGTATGAAACTATGTAAATGATAGGTGAAAAAGAAAATGTAGATGATGAGGGAAGAGAAGGGATAAGAAGTTGAGACTGCTGCTGTAGGCAGACAGTCTGAACTCTTTTGCTCATCAGGAAAGGGAACTTATCCCTCTGGGTTTCCTCAGAGCCAGAGTTTATGTAAAGTCAAAGTTCAGCAATGAAGAAAAAATTCAATACAATTTTAGTCATGATTGTGAAAGAAAAAGATCAAAGCAGAAAGCCTCATCACGCCTCTGTAAATTCATGATGCATTCATATGAGTGGGGTATAGTTCATTGTGTCACCTCAAAGAAGATATTGCAGAATAATAATAAAAAAGCTGAGAAGGGAGATAAGGTATTGAAAGGCTTCTGTTACAAAGAGGTAAAAGGCATTGAAAGAAATTCAGGTAGAAGCTTAAAGTAGAGGATGTATTCTCTCCTGCAATAAGTAGCAAAATTTGTCATCTTGCTTTCTGAGCCCTATAAGCACTAAAAATAGAAGTAAGTTCAAGTGGTTAAATAAGTTCTTAGAAGTAAAGGCTTGTCTAAATATATGAAAAAAACAAGTTACAAATAAGATGCAGTCAGGACACTTGTAAATACTCTGCACTTGCCCCATTTTGGGACTCCTCTTAACAGTTTTTACCACTGGGAGAGATGCAATGCTAAGTTTAGAAACAGTTTAGGTCTAACTCATGCTGCTCTTCTTGGACTGTTAAGACACCCAGTGTGCTGAAAATGGAATCTGGGCTGGCTGTGAATATCTGAGCTGCTGCCACAAGTGTTTCCTCTTAGCTTTGATGGGACTCGGAGGTGCAGTTTTCCTGAGATGGTTCCCTGTAATGCTGGCACAGTTGGTTAGATTGCTCAGGCATCAATGCAGTCTGTACTTAGAGCAAGTGCATCCTCCTTTCCATCTTGCACGTGCAGACTGAAGCCAAGAACACCTGGTCATCTGTTATCGAAAGCCCTCTGTAACCTCACAGGAGATAGGCTGAGTTGGTGGCTGGTGGTTTTGGTGTGTGATAGCTCTTAACGATGTTTAACTCCTCCATTTGTCTCTTTCGTGTAAAGGTGCTTAGGTACCCCCTTCAGGAGGAAAGTGAGGAATAGAAAAGCAAGGAATAAAGAAAATATTCCTAATAGACTTCTGGGGGGGTGGGGGAGAACAGTACCTGAGTGGATTCTGTAACTGACGGCAATGCTAAAGAGTCTTTGCTGGAGTTAATGGAAGTGAAAACAGGAGAGAGGGGAAGGCTGTGCATACTTCACTCATTTCACATGCGTATGGATTCCTGGGTTTTAGACTTCATAGAATGATTTCTGCTGTGAAAGGTTGTGAATCATACTTGTTTTCCTTTCTTTCTTTCCTTTCCTGGCTGTTGTTTGGCAATATGACTATAGAGGCAGCATGAAAGACAGCAAAAATACTTTTCTGAAATGGCACCTCTGAAATTTGAAATGCTTTTTCTAATTTTCTGGAGGCAAAACACCATTTATTTGGTCTTTTGTATGTTACATAGAGCTATATCTGTTTTGCTTTATCTCTGTTTTTATGTATTGTCAAGAACCCATGTTGTGATTTTAAGTAGAGAATGCAGTACTTGTGTGCAATTAGAAGTGGGGCGGGCAGGGTTTAATGCTTGATCCCGTAACAAAAATGGGCTGAACAGCATAAAACAAAGCTGTAAATCAAGAGGAGTTCCCCCAGTTCCTCTTGTTACTAAAATGAGTGGCACCAATGCTCTTAAAACTTTCCAGTCCAGTGTTGAACACTTTTCCTGGATTAATTTTAACTAGTTGAAATCCATGAGGTCTTGGATTTTAACAAAATCATCTGTAAATAGGAGTCCCTTGATGTTGTCAGCATGGGTGTCCCTAATACTTGGAAAAAAAAAGATTATCACAAGGTTCTTCATGGCACAAAAGTAGAATTCTGTTAAACTGAATGGATAATACAGTATCAGAAATCACTAAAGATCAAATGCATTTGGGCTAAGGTTTTCCAAATAAAAACTGTGAGTTTCTAAGACGTTATGAAAATAGTAGGTCATGTTTCATTCTAATTTACTCCCCAAAGCCTGCAAGATTTGCTGGTCTTAAGCGTTGACAATAGCATTATTTGCTATGTTGAGTGCAATAAAATACCGTTGCACTCTGTGGAAAATGATATTATTTGTATCTTTATTCCTTAATTTAGGGCAAATTTGTGCTTTCATTTTTTTTTTTTAATCTAGAAGTACTTAACTCTAGAAGTTGCTAAGAAGAAAATGCCAAGTTTGACCAGTTTTGGTATAAGAGGAGGAGAGGGTGAGGAAAAGTCAGACTTGTTAGACCATAGTTTTCTGATCAGGTGTTATCATGCAAGTAGTTTGCATAAGCTAACTCATGCTAAACTTCTCCTGTGAAATTATGAGAGTTCAAAGAGTACTAGATCTTAAAGAAGTGTTTTGTTTAAGATGATTCATGCAGTAGAAGAAATGAGAGCAGCTTGCTACACATATGGTAGATGCAGATTCTTATACGTGTACTTAAAAGATGTGAAATTTCTGTATATAATGATCCTAGGCATACGAAGATAAAAATAAAAACTAAGAGACATAAAATCACGACTAAAGATTACTTGAGACTCATGCTCCACCAATTAAGACCAATATTCCTGTAGTTCAGCAGCTGAGCTTGAGGAAGAGTTTTGGCATCTATGTGTGGGAGCCTCAGCACGAATAGAGCTTCACAGGCAAGGGAGTGTCATAAAGGCACTTATTATATAAATTTAAAATACAGTAAAGCAGTTGTATGAAGATACAGCCATACTACCCAATCCCAAACAAAATTAGGGTATTGATAACTTATGCTCCACCTGTTTATTTCTAACAGTATGTAGGAAAACATTGGCTCTTCAAAAGTGTTTCCACCTTAGTTTTCAGATATCTCATCATTTGCTAAGACTATCTGTGGCAAAGTTGCTGCAAGTCATCTAAGCTAATTTTGAAAATACGAGAGCTGCTACTCGTTGTGTTCTACCATGAATAATTATCATATAACATTCCTTAAATTGTGTGCTGAATACTACATTTAGAGTCAGTGGAGGTCTTCATAATCCTAGTGATGTTTTTCATAAACGTGCTAAACTATTCCAGAATAAGGTTATCTCCTTCTCAATAAGCATGCATGTGTGGAAGTCGGTGTTGAGTAGTGCTTTATTGTATGTTAAATCAGTGCAGATAAGCCTGGGTGGAGACTTTTATTAATACATTTTTATTGACTAAAATTTGTCTGTGACGTAAGATCTTCTAAATACTTTATATTTAATAGCTACAATTTGTGGGCATTCAGGTTTTACAGCTACCCTACAGTTTCAGTAGCAACTGCGCAATTCTGTTGTGGTGGATAGTGCTGTTAAGCTGCATCTAGATGGAAAGTTTGATTTTTCTTCCTTGCAAATCAAGACTTCAGTTACTATAGAAATGATTTGGTCCTCAATTCATGCTTTGTCTCCTAACTGTTGAAAACCCACTAGATAGCTTGAATTGCTTCTGCATATTAAAGTGGGGAAGTTAGTTTTCAATAGATCAGGCAGTTGTAATTGAAAGCTTACATGTAATATCACTGAAAATGTATGCAATTTGGTATATACCATTGCATTTAGGAAGTGCTGTTTTGTTTTTACCTCTAAAGCTTATTTGCCTTTGATCACTTACAATGTCAAGGATTGTCAAGTGTTTTGAGCATGTATGATTAAGTGAAACAAGATCTGCTTGGAAAAAAAAATCACCATATACAGCTGCCTGGCTGTGCCTCTGCCACGTGCTGTAGGTGTCCCTGCTAGAGCAGGAGGTTGGATTAGATGATCTCTAGAGGTCTCTTATAACCTCAACCATTCTGTGGTTCTGTGATATGCTAGATAACAAATACCACACAAACTCAGAAATCATTAACCACAACAATCTGTGATTTGACAATAGGAAAAGGTTTAGTTAGGAAAATAATGCTGGTTTCTAATAAAAATGTGTAATTTTTCTGAAATTTAGAATTTCTGAAATCAAGCAATATCAAAGTTAACATTTAAACCTTCCTGGTATGAATGCTTCATTGCTTTATTTCAGTAAATATAAAATACATAAAATGCTTTATGAAAGATATTGTTCTAAGAAGCACGCCTATTGTGAATGCATGTGTAAAATACAAATTCTCCTAAAACATATAATAAAAATGAGTTGAGTGGCATGCTCTGGGAACATATGCACATGAATTAGGCGGGAAAGCAAGTGATCCATGTATTTCTGGATATGAAGGTGGATGCACATGTATGGCCAATGTGTGAGGAGGAAGCAGTCGGACCTCCTGCTGGAATGAGGGGGTCACCAGCCTCTGCTGGGGGATATTTCTATTTCACTCCCATTTTGAATTGATCATGTCAACTTAATACTCCCCCCCCTTGTTTTTTAAAACAAATAGAACATAAAAATAATGGAAGACTAACTTTTTTTTCGTATTTAAAATATCTTTGTATCTGACCCTAGTAGCATGAAGAGTTAAATGCCTCTAAGATAAGGAAGACAGCATGAATAGGGTATCTATAACATCCTTTAGTAGGAACACAGAATAATCTATATCAAAAAGCATTATTCTCTTAACACTTTATAAATTATGCACTTTACTGAAATGAGACAAATGTTTATCATAATTGAGTAGAATTGTGACTAGGTTTTTTCAGGAATGCAAATCTTTTTCAATATTTCAGTGAGGGACATGAAAGAAAAAATACTGATTTCTAAGCCTGCTATTTTTCACTTCAGTCAAATTAAACCTTCCTATCCCAGGATGACTGACCTGAAACTGTCCCCGAGGGACAAGCTGCTGGTCACCATGGAGAAGACAATTTCCCTGTATTTCCCCTTGAAACAAATGCTTTCCCCTCACCCTCAGTGATGTTTCTACAATCTTCCTATGTACAGGCTCTAATGAATATTTTTGACAGGTGGGGGAGAAAATGCCATTTTCTTATAAATAATTGGGTATGTAATATTGTGCAGAGACCTTTAAAGGGTCTGCAAAGATTCATCTCTGATCACTGCAGTAAAATACCACCTTATTTATAATTAAATGGGAAACTATATTTGTCAATGTCTTCCAGCTAAGCATTTTAAATGTCACAATTGGGCCTCAGACAGATTGAACTGTTATCTTGGTGTTTCTGCTGGGTGTTTCTGAAGAAATGGCTCCTGGAAGATGTTGAAAATGTCTGTCTTCCATAAGAAGCTACAGGAATTGATGGCACTTGGAAGCAAACTTTTTAAAACAACTAGTGGAATAAAAAACAAGAAAACCTTTAGCGCAGTATTCTGTAAGTGATTGTTTTATTCAATGAGTAAAATGATAACATTTAAAATATTTCAGTGTGCAAACTCTCAAATGACACGATGATGATTTTGCTAGTGATGAACCGAGTAAACATGAAGAATTCTGTAAAAATAGAGCTTTGCTGAGTTACTGGGTGACAGACAAATGAACTATATTTTCTACAGAGAAACAAAATTGTTTTTTTGTTGAATGTTCAAGTTTGGCATCTCCTTAAAATGATGAGATTTGGGGGCTTTGACTTTATTTTTTGTAATTTTACTTGAATAAGAGGAAAATATTTTTTAGAATTAAAGCTGTATAAACATTAACTAATGCAATGACCAACTCTAAGTACAAAGAAGAATTGAGAGAGTTTTCAAATCCTCAGATCAAGTTGATGCTGAGGCTATCTCTGCATCACTTGAGTCTCCATGCAGAGACTGTTGCTCTTCCAGCCTGTGACTTTCCTAGATCTGGGAAACAACACTGTGCCTCATTAGCTTGAGGAAAATGCAGTACAGCAGCTCCTCACCATTTCTTTATCCAGTAAAGTATCATGTAAAAGCACTGCAGTAACAGTGCCTGTTAGGGATCTCAGCAGAAACATTTATATTGTTGTGCACATGGGGGTAGATAATGCAGCCTTCTTTAAGACAGTATGGATTATTTATTATGCAGGTGATAGTAACATATGGGAATATTTAGTTATATCCTTCGGAAGGACCTTGAACATTTCTGTGCTTAGTCCAAGTTGCTACTCGCTGCTTCTTGGACCTTGGATAGCCAGCAGAATCCCTCTGGAGGACAGGCATGCAAATGCTCAAGAACTGTATTATAAAGTCCTAGTGAAAGTAGTCTTATATAGGTAGGATGTAAATGTGCAGAATCCAAATTGTAACAGTTTGTTACATAAGGTTGCTGGGCAGGGAAAGGGTTACATGGAAGAAGGCTGCAGTATTCCTTTCCAGTGTATAACCACCAAATGTTCTTGTCTTGATAATGAATAACTTGCACTGTCACTGTTTTATAATGTGCTGTTCTCATAGAACCTTGCACATTATGTCTCTACTCCATCATTTTTCAGACAGAGCAAGAAGATTTTAGCAAGGCTTATAAAGTTCAGGTGGAAACAAACTCTTCTCTTCCAAAGTAAGAAATTCTCCTGGCTTCTTGTGTTGAACTTGCTCCAGATCCATGCAGGGCTGTTCTCAGATCTGGCCACAAATCCTGGCCATCCTTACTATTTGAGTTTGGATTTTTTTTTTTTTTTAATCAAGTGCACCTTGTATATTATATGCTGGTGAGGTTTTTTTGTAGGGGGGTTGATTTGGGTTTCCTAAAATAATTATGTAGCTAAGAACTGTTCAAAGCATGATTCAGATGTTATATACAGTTATATATATATATAGTCTAGCTACAACTCTGGATAGCCACTGGAGTTAAGATATTTTGTTCTGAGAAGGGCATATGTTAATAGAGATTTTTGATACAGCTTCTATTCATGATCTATGTAGGCAAACCATTGAGTCAACTTTTTCTCATGAATCTTTTCTAAAAATATTGAGTAATCAGGAAGATAAAATCTTCCTGTAAGAGGATAAATGATTCAAATTCTAGAACCAAATCATTGGTTGTCTGTCAGTATGGATGTCTTCAAATCTTAATCAGAGGTGCGTGCGCATGGGAGTTTGTTCTCAGCCTTTCTAGAATTTTGCAAAGGTCATATGTATGTGTAGCATAATGTCCATATCTATACCAAGAAACACTTTGGCAAGTTCATGCAGAGATCTGTGGGATTCAAAAGGTCTGCATGTCAATAGAGCCTGACAATAGAGTAACAAGAGTAGGAATGAATCACCAAAGTGTGTGTGTGCATCTTTGATTTATATGTCAAAATAAATGATTGTCAGAAGGCTAGGAAACAGGTAATTGGAAGATATGCCAGTATCTTTTTCTTGATAAATGGGTTCAAGAACAGTTCAACCTTGTGCAAATCTTAGATGTTGCGACTAAGGTGCACGTGAATTAAATAAGTTTAGCTTCTTTAATTTTTGAGTATCTAAGTGAGACATTTAACTTGGAAGGATGGCTTTGACAACCCTGCTGCTCTTCTGCCTTCTCCTGTCTGCACACTCTTCCTCCTCTCCCCAATTATTTCCATGTTGAAGTTTCCACAGATGGAAGTTATGCATGGCCTATATCTTACACAACAACAAGCAAACAAACTCCCATCACCACCAAAAAAACACTTTATGTCCTTTAACTTAGAGCAAGAGGTTTAGCTTAACCTCTTGGTAGCTGAAGGATGAATCTTGAATGATATTGAGCATGCTGGTCCTGATCCAGCAGCATACTGATATTAACAGGGGTACTTATGTATTAAGTGCTTGGCTGGATCTGATCCAGAATGTGCTCGGCACAATGTATAGCAGTGTCTTAAATTACCGTCACCCAACAAATGTTCCCAGTGTGAACTGAGAAGCTTGTTAGTGGCGTGTTTTTCTTGGGACAAACTTGGAACTAAGGAGAATAAAAATGCTAAAAGGCAGTACGTTCACCTTGGTGCTGCCACTAATCTGGCTTACCAGTTCTCCTATGAAATGTTTGGGGAGAACTAACAACTCTGCTTCCACAAATCTAACAAAATCCGGTTTGCTATATGGCATAGTAAAAGGTATTCAAATTAAGGTTGGGCTTTTGCAAAGAGTAGGAAAAATGTTGTGGAATAAGCATGAAGAGCTAACAGACTCTTCCACAATGCGACACTCTGCCTTAGTTTCATGTATTTGCAATTATGGCTTGACTTGTAATCATGGAATAGTTAAGGTTGGAAGGGACCTCTAGAGATCCCTAGAACACGTGGCACAGGACTGCGTCCAAGCGGGTTTTGAAGATCTCTAGAGAAGGAGGCTCCACAACCTCTCTTAACCTGTTCCAGTTCTCTGTCACTCTCACTGTTAAGAAATTTTGTCCTCTCTTTCTAATATTACAGAGTTTACTGTAATCAGTTCCCCTGCAGTTATCCATATCATAATAAAATATCATAATAAAATCAATATCATAATAAAATAAATTGAAACTGATCCTTAATACTAAGTTTTTAGAAGTCCAGTAAGTGAAAACATATTTTATGTCTGTCTTTAGAGTTGGAATTCAAGCTCTGTGATCAGGAAAAATAAAATGGCAAATGATTTTTTTTTCTCTTTCTAATAATGCAAATGCGTTTGTACTCAACCACATTTTAAACATACAGCAAGTTGTAGGCAAGCCTTCCTGATGGCTTCTAACAAACAGAAGTAGCCAAATATCTAAGTACATAGGATTTGCTTTGCATCACTTGAGCAATGACATCATACTAGAACATGGATTCTGTGGATTTAGTTTTTAAGTTTTATAAACTGTTATCTTAATTCTGTCAGGCTTTCACATAGGAATGGTGCTAAGAAGGTGGTCGTCTTAGCAATGATTTTGTTCTGGAATGGTTTTACAAGAGAGGCTCCATGAGATAAGTGAGAGATGCTGCTGTGAGCTGCTACCTGCTTTGTCTGTTCCTTCCATGCCCTGGGCTATTGCATGGCCACAGTGGCTGTCCTTGGGAAAGGAGGGGCTGTGCTGCAACACTTCCTCACTTAGCTCGCTCTCTCCAACACCTTTGGAGAGTGATGCCAGGTTCTTGTTCCATTTTTAGTTCACCACTGAACTGGATGCCGAACTACGAATTAAAAAGTTATCCATCTTCCAGACTGACTGAAGAAAATCTCTTTAGAGCCCCACAGATTTTGAGGAATCAAGAGAAAAAGAAATATTAAATCCTACATAATCACAAAATCAAATGATTTTTATTAGCACTGGATTTTGTTTCAAGGCTCTGAATTAGCACAAAAAAGAGATCTGTAATTTGATGGATGAGTACTTGCACAGTAGTGCTGCACTTTGTGAAGGCACAGACTCGGTCCTTCTGTTCCTTTGTTAGGTATGAACCCGTAGTTCCCAGCCGCTTACTTCTTTCAAGAGGCTTTTAATGCACACACAAAGGACGCTTCCTTTCAGTGTGAATCCTGGAATTCAGCTGGGTGGTGCAACCGGAGAGGCACCTAGTCTTCGAGGCCCACACTGGGCACCCGCGTACTGAGGAGTGGGGTCTCTGTGGTGGTGAGCCACAGACCTTTATATAGGGTTAAACACAACTTATCCAGCATCAGACCCCAGAGCAGTCCCCGCCCTGCCTGGGCAGCCGGCGGAGCCCAGCAACCCAACCAGCCAATCAGGCAGGGGATCACGCGCCGACGACGCACAAGGCCGCCCAATGAGCTGCCTGGTCACGCCCTGGCCGCATGGCTGCAGCTCCCGCCTCCCTGCTCAGTTCCCCCATCTGCCGGGGAGGCACTGCCCAGCACCGGCCCCAGGCTGGCTGCAACATGGTAGTGCAAGCAATTTTGTCTGAGAAAATGCATCCTTAATTCTGGTGCTTGTGATGAGAAATCTTGCCATATTCTGTATGTTTTGAATGAGGCGATATGAGAACTATGTCCTTGCCCCGGCCTGAGTAAGCTTTTTTGTGCATTTAAGATCTTAAGTGAACTGCAAATACTGGCTTCATATGGTTTTGAATTATACCTATTCTTGATAATGAGCAGTCTGTTTGGAGTGATACAGTCCCAAGTGGGAACCAAGTGTGATATTTCACAGGTTTTCCAGCACTTATTGTAATATTCAAAAACTGTGTGCCTGAATGGGGGGGATTAAGAAGGGAAAGTGTGAAAACCATGAGGGTGCTGTGTACAGAAATGAAATCTTGGCTCATTTGAAGTGAGCGGAAATTATGTCATGGGTGTTAGAGCAGGATTTTCTTTTCCTTGCAATTTTCAGGACTGGCAGCCCAACCCAGGGCCTGTGGTTACTGCCCTAGGATATTGGCAGTGGTAGTCGGCTTGTGTAGTGCCAAGTGCAGTATTGACTTAAGGGTGAAGTGAGGCACGCAGGCTGTTGTTCTGAGGTTTCAATACTTAGAATTGTGAAGCAGACCTTGTTACATGGGAGCAAACTGGTGATGATGAGTAACCATTTAAATACACCACTGGGTAGCTGGAGCATAAAGTATAATTCTTACTCTATTTTTTATCTTTGGTTATTACTTACAAATCTAATGAGATTAGTTGCAAAATTAACTTTCTGCATAGGGTTTGTGAAACCAACAAGTAAAAGTAATGTTTTGATGGGTGAATTATATTCACTATGTTAGATTGTATTAGGATAGGTCTTTTCAGTCTGAGATTTTTAAGCATGTCTGGGAATTAAGAAGAAAAACAAAACAGCAGAGTTATTTAAAAGAAAAAAAAGCTCTAGAGCAGCTTCCTGCAGAGAGATCCTTTTGACCTTGAAAGATAAAAACCAGAACAAGTGTAAAATGAAAAGAAAATAATCCCGCCATTAACACACAGTACTGTAACATGGTATTGTGCATGGCAAAGAAAAAACAGTAAAAGAATCAAGAAATGGAAAAGAGGGCAGTAGCCTCTGTGGTCAGGTAATGCTGATATATGAAGAAATCATTTGGATTTTTTCCACGTGATTTGATCAGGTCCATGATGGCAAACTCTTATCTCAAATCTGTGTGAAACTCTGATGAAAATGAAAAGGTTTGGAGGTCCTGGAGCCACCTGGAGCTGGAAGCCTCATATGAATAATTTTCAAGTATTTCTATACTTATTGTGTTAGATTCTCAAGTGCCCCAATTCAGCATCTTGTGGTATATGTTATCACAAAATTACTGCCATTCACAGCAAAGGAAGCAATGCTGTAAAATGAATCATGGCTCAGCATAATAATTAAATGAGAAAGCATAGTCACAATCTTGACATTTACTGTTGTGAAGATCATTCCTGTGCCTCTCTGAGAGGAGTCAGAGTATGTATAGCATTGCATATGCGTATACTGATTCCTCGTAGTCATAAACTTTAGAGTTCTTCAGGTGAAATATTGACTCAAGTGAACATGTTGGTTTGTTCTTCTACATAAAATTAATACATATTTTAAAGTTACCTATTCTTCTTTTGCTATTTTAATTTTGGACTTTCTTCCCCATATGTAATGTATGAACATTAAATACTAAAAATACTTGGTAAAACTAAAATGCTAAAAATACTTGGTAAAACTTTTTGGTTGTTTTGGTTGTTAGTGTATTTATTTCCTTACCCAGAAGAGGTTATTGAAAGATTTTAGGTGTGTGCAACATAGGCAGTTCCCTTCTCTACAGTATAGTTGGTCACCAACTGCTTTGGGGGTCTATTTTGTTCAGTGTGTTTACTAGTAGTTTCACTCTTCACACAATAAGAGAGGTAGTTAGCAAGTAAGTATTAAGTATCGTATCTGCAAAATACACAACAGTTATTTTTGCAATTTTTAACCAACACCTTTGCTCTGTGTGGGTTCCTCTACAAAGTTTTTCCTCCTCTGCACACTTAAATACTGTTGCTTATGAAAATTCAAAGGAGAACAAGGTAGATCCTTGTTCTCCTGGCAGTGCTTCTGCCATAGTTGATAACATTTTGCCAGAAGACTTCGTTTGAAAATCTTAGGGGTCATGTTTAGGTGGAAATCACTGATGCTTTCACATTTAAACTCTTTGGTAGGCTAATATGTTATACCATGGTACTACTTAGCTGGTTCTTTCTTTCAGGAAACCTCAGTTGAGAGAAAATTTAACAAGTCTTTAATGATACTAGCAACATATATAACATATTTGAACAAGGCTTGCGATATGGGGTTTTAGTCCCTTCAAATGTGTTAAATCAGAAATGTGCCCAGCAGTGCATTGCCTCAGCAAGGGATATCCAGGTTTTTCTTAATTGTGTCAAGCTCTGAATTTCCAGTGTCACTACAATTCATCAATGGAGGAACCTCAAAGAGGCACCAGCCTGAAAACCATTTCTTCGTGTGTGTGTGTGTGTGTGTGTGTGTGTGTGTGTGTGTGTGTTTGTTCTGCTAGGAAGCTTAAGCTTCTCATTAGGAGGGAGGCAGCAATGCCCTGGAAAACCTGTTTTCCCTTAGGCATCTCTTTTGGACAAGGTATCTGTTAATGCTCTTTTAACACCTGTTCAGAAAACAAAACCAAAGGCCCATGCTTTGAATTACAAAATAGCTGCAAAATTGTAGTGGGCAGCAAGCCAACAAGTCTATTTTATTTTTAAGAAATTTACTCATAAATTTTTACATTATACTTTAATATTAAAGCAAAGGATAAAAAAAATGCAGTTCTTAAGATTAAGTGCTTTGGTTATATGAAATTAATAAAGCATCATGGAGACCCAAACAAACTTCTTGCTTGCAAACATGGGTGTTGAATAAATATTAAATTAGGTCTGGCTGCAAGTATAAAAATAAATATTCCTATCGCGTCCTGAGCATTCCACCAGTATTGCTGGAGGGAACTTTTCTATTAACTCCTTGTAATTATTTTATTTAATTCAAAAGAATAATTACTTGAGTAATTTCACTTCATCATACCTTTTAAATAGTGCATAGCTCATGATTATTCCATCAGCTTTGGAATCCTTAGAAAAAATGGTACTTAACTGAGCCTTGCTTTCTTGTGATACAACCTGTATACAGAAGAAGAATGCTGAGTGTACCTCCTTGTTTATGCAAAATAAAATAAGCAGTAGAAGTGTTTGTATGTCATGCACAGAATCCATATGGAAGTATTAGGATTTAATTTTTAATTTCCCATAAAATTTAACAGACTGTCACAAAACCTTCAATAATGCAAAATATGACACTTCTATTATGCTAACCATGGGTTTTGTGGGCTGTAGTGTTATTCAGGTGATATTCAGGTAATAGTCAATTTGGGGATTAATTAACAGTATTCAACTACTGTATTTCATAGTAAATTTGTTTTTAGATGAGTTTGTAATTGGAAGGGTTTTCAGATCTGCATGTAGCTGTTGCTGAAGATATTTCACTTGGCCCTGCCTGGAAAGGCCAACTTCAGGTGACATTAAGGCAATGTCATTTCCTGATTATAGCACACAATACTAAATGTGATAGCAGATGTGATTTTTCTGCAGCTCAGCAGAATGTCCAGTTTCTAGATAATACGACATACCTGTAGTAGTGCACTGTTAGGGATGATGGGTTATATATATATTGTCTGTCCTCAAAATCAGAGTTTAGGAACTTTCTTCAATAGAAAAAAAAATGCTATTTATGCTTGCTTATTACGTAAATTTTTGTCATGTTGTCCTTCCTGCTGACGAATTAGTGGTGTAACAAGTCTGCTTTCTCCTCACTTCAGATGTAAGATGTAGTGAGAGTACCTGTGTTGGGTTATGATGATCAGGATTATGTTTTGGGTTCTGTCAGTGCGAGAACTTAAAAATAGCATAAACTCCAGAAGTTGTGTAAACTTCAGGAGGTACTGGATCCTGACTTGTGAGAGATTTTAATTGAATTCTTGGGCACAGAACAACTTAAATTTCCTGACTGTAAATATGTGGGAGAGCGTTAAGGTGGTGGTATCAGCTCACTGTGGTCTTACCTGGGTGTCTGGTAAAGCCCTTAGTAGAAAATGGCAATCATAGACCCTTGGTCTAGCCCATTACACTTGTGCCTCTGTTATTCCTGTTCCAATGAACATTAGTAAATTATTAGTGACTGATTTCATGAATCATTATTGATTCTGTATAGGGGTTTTGTTTGGCTTTTTTTTTTTTTAAGTTAGGATGTAGGAGTAGAGATACACCATAAAAGAAATAAGCAAATCCTTAGCTGTGATGGTCAACCAATGCATCACAGACTGTAGGATCTAATTTTAGAGCTACAATAATCAATGTGATCCCTTGTTTACTATGAAAACTATTTTAGTTGTTTTAGCCAAACTCATCCACATAGTAACACACTTTAAAAAATAGTGGAATTATCATGGGAAAGAGGACTTCATGTTTGTGCAGTAGAACAGAAGTGCAGCTGCAAACAGATAGTTTTGCTAAACTTGTGTACAACAGAATATTTAGATTCTCATTGGAGTGTTAATGTACTAATTCCAGCTTTCTGGAACTATGCCCTCTCTAACAGACTATGTCCTGTTTAAGAGAGAGAGTTTCTTCCTTCCGCACAATCATTCTGAGTAGAGATGGCAAGAAAGAACTTAGGTTTTCCTTTCTACCCCCACTCATATGTTTCATCTGGGTGCCAGATTTAAAATTTTGAACTTTAAAGTTCAATTTGAAGTATTATTGAACTTTTAGACTTTTATTTCCAAACCAAATGGTGTGGAAATAGAGCAAATATGGTTAAACTAGTTAAGAGGATGGAGTCTGACTGGGTAAGAGATCTTCTCTTCAGAAAATACTGAATTCAAATTGTCTTCAGATACAAAATAAATACAAGGAACTCTTTGCAAATAGCAACTGGAGTCACCAGAGATCCTGGCAGTGATCTGTCCTAAGTATTAAAACTTTGCAACTGAGTGATTAAGTATTTATATATATGGTGTTCCCTGAAGAAGATTGTTTTAATCAGTGAACTCTCATTTCTGAATGATCTTTAAACTTAAAACAGTAGGAGGTATTCAATAATATATTACAGCTTCAATCATGTTTAGTTGTGACTATAGACATTGAAAAATTTCCAGTTTCCTGTCTAGTTTCCAGCCTGAAATCATCACCAATTCTTCTCATGTCAGATACGCTAGCTTAGGCCAAAATGACAACTTGCAATACTGTCACAGCCATTCATCAAAGCAATATTAGCTTGATATTCTATTCCATCTAATTATCTTGGGCTAATGTTTCTAATGTATCATTTATAATTTGGCCTCTTAACACAATGCTGTCTCTTAGATGAAATAGTGTTGTAGGAAATTCCTGAAAAGATGTAGTCATAGAATGTAGTTTCTGTGGCTAACCAGTTGTTGCTTATGATAGAGTTTTGAAAGCTAAGTCTTGCTGTGAATCCTTTGTCTCTAATGTCTTGTTTCTGCTGGATGATAGGGAAGATTACTCAGAACTGAAAGAAGTTGGTGTCACAAAATGTTCCAAGCTAATTCCTTCAGAAGTGGGGAATGCATAACATTTGAACAAAGCTTAATCAGTTGTATGAACCTCATCTAATGAAATGACAATTTAGTAGTTCTTTAAATTGGTCTGGTAACAAGAATTTATGTTTTACGGGAGAAACCTTTATGCTTTACTGCAAATGCAGTAAACTGAGATGGCCACTGCATGTGACAGAGGGACAGAAGAGTTGATGTTGTGGTATGATGTGCAGGGAGCTGCGTGTCTGAGCTAGCTGTACTCTTACTGCATTAGAAGAATGTAAGATTTTTACATTTTTGAAAGCTTCTGTTCATCTTTGTGGAATGTATTTAAAAAAAAAAAAAAAACGTTTTTCATTTCCAAATGTAAATGTCTTAAAATTCTTCAGGTTATTATTGTAATTCCTCTCCTACGTCTTTAAAGTGTTAAATTGTCATATGTTTCCATACAAAGTCAAGCACTCAAACAAGTACAGGGAATTGCTTGGAGTGTGTACTGGAGACACTGACCAAATAACAGAGCATCAGGCGGAGAATCCAAACTCGTATGTCTCAGTACTATGTGGTAAAAGAAAAACCCGTCAACATCAGACATATGCACAATCTCTCCTCTTTCCAACCTTTCAAGTAAATAAAATCTTGTACATGCAAATTTCCTTATGAAGCTATTTTTGCATTAAATAAATCACTTGCATTAGTGTTTCGGTTCAGGAGAAGTGACATATAATCTTGCACCATGTCCCATCAGACCAGAGTAACTGGAAGCAATGGCAAGTGAATGTGACAACTCCTGCCAGGCCTGAGACATGCAGTAGCGTTATCTCCCAGAAACGAGGACAATAATGTGTGTCATGCTTGTTAGGCCTTTTTTAAGCTTTTTACCTCTGGTGTGATACAGAGCAAAAACAGTACTGAATGCTAAGTGTGCTGGAGCAATGTCTGAGTCTGACATAAGCGGAGGAAGCCTGATCCTCGGCGCTGGAAGAGCGATTCTACCCTCGGGGCCTGCGCCTTCACTGTTGTTCCTCTGGGTTGATGTGGGTACTGAGATCCCAACTATCCTGTCCACCCTGGTAGGGAAGGATGGTGTTACAGCAGCTTGTGACAGGGCACCTTGTTAAGTTACCACACTATGTTAAGATGCATGTGCCTTGCTGTTTGACTGTCTGCCAATAAAATAAAGAGAAAATATTAATGTAAAAACTTGGGAAAATGGCTGAATTTTGAAGGGAATGGGAAAAAAAAAAGAGCTCATTTCTTGTTGTGTAATTAGAGTAGCTCTATTACAGCTATGTTTTCTTCATGTGTGGAAGAAGGTAACAGATTGAAGAGAAATGGCGGGACAGAGATGAGCTACAGTAGTACTCTTAGATAATAGCACTTTGTTCCTCAGTCACAGTGCAAATAGTAAGGGCATACTGAATAGAAATAGAGCTCAATTTTTTGTCAAGAAAGAATAAAATAATTATACTTATTTTTGGATTTTATGAAATGATGTACTTATTTTCCATCAGAAGCCTCACTACTGTTTGCATTCTTGGAGTACCTAGGGTCTCTAGTAAGAGACTGTGAGCCCCCTTTTGTGCTAAGTAGTGCAGAAGTACAAAATACAAGCTTTTTGAATTAAGGACTTCCTATAAATATGATAAATATCTATGTCTATAAATATGATAAAAGACAATAGGTAAAGAAGATTGGAATGGGATTGTTAGTTAAGACATTAAGCCAGAACTGCTTAGTCATCATTGATCTCTAGGACTGAGTTTGGAGAAGAGTTGCCTGCAATACTACTGGTTTCTCTTACGGTGGGAGCTAAGATGCCAAAAGGTTTGGCAAATCTTGTAAATGACAGGTCAAAATAGATTCCTGAGAATTTGAAGGAGATGCTTATGGAGAAATCTCCAAGGCAGATCAGAGAATCACAGAATGCTTAAGGTTGGAAGGGACCTCTAGAGGTCATCTAGTCCAACCCCGCTGCACACGCAGGGTCACCTAGAGCACGTGGCATAGGGCTGCGTCCAAGCGGGTTTTGAAGATCTCCAGAGAAGGAGACTCCACAACCTCTCTGGGCAGCCTGTTCCAGTGCTCTGTCACCCTCACTGTCAAGAAATTCTCCCTTAAGTTCCTGTGGAACTTTTGATGCTTTAGTTTGTCTCAGCTTCTTCTAGTTCTGTCAGTGGCCACCACTGAAAAGAGGCCAGCACCATCCTCCTCACTGCCTTCCTTGAGGTACTTATAGACACGGATTAGATCCCCTCTCAGCCTTCTCTTCTTCAGGCTGAACAGGCCCAGCTCCCTCAGCCTCTCCTCATAGGGCAGATGTTCCAGGCCCCTGATCATCCTTGTAGCCCTGCGCTGGACTCTCTCCAGCAGCTCCACATCCCTCTTGTACTGTGGAGCCCAGAACTGGACACAATACTCCAGATGTGGCTTCACCAGGGCTGAGTAGAGGGGCAGGATCACCTCCCTTGACCTGCTGGAGACGCTCTTCTTAATGCAGCCCAGGATCCCATTGGCCTTCTTGGCCACAAGGGCACATTGCTGACTTACGGTCAACTTGTCATCCACCATGACACCCAGGTCTTTCTCCGCAGAGCTGCTCTCCAGAAGGTCAGTCCCCAGCCTGTACTGGTGTCTGGGGTTATTGCTCTCCAGGTGCAGGACCTTGCACTTGGCCTTGTTGAATTTCATAATGTTTTTCACTGCCCAGTCTGTCCAGGTCCCTCTGGATGGCAGTGCAGCCCTCTGGGGCATCAGCTACTCCTCCCAGTTTGGTATCATCAGCAAACTTGCTGAGGGAGCACTCTGTGCCTTCATCCAGGTCATTGATGAATAAATTGAACAGGACTGGACCAAGGACTGACCGCTGGGGGACCCCGCTAGCTACAGGCCTTCAACTAGACTCTGCACCACTGATCACCACCCTCTGAGCTCTGCCATCCAGCCAGTTCCTAATCCACCTCACTGTCCACTCATCTATCCCACACTTCTGGAGCTTGCCCAGGAGAATATTGTGAGGGACGGTGTCAAAAGCTTTGGTGAAGTCAAGATAGATGACATCCACCGCTCTCCCATCATCTATCCAGCTAGTCATTCCATCATAGAAGGCTATCAGGTTAGTCAAGCATGATTTCCCCTTGGTGAATCCATGCTGACTACTTTTGAGCACCTTCTTGTCCTCCAAGTGCCTGGAGACAACAGCCAGTATGAGCTGTTCCATCACTTTTCCGGGGACGGAGGTGAGGCTGACTGACCTGTAGTTGCCTGGGTCCTCCTTCTTGCCTTTTTTGAAGACTGGCATGACATTGGCCTTCTTCCAGTCTTCTGGCACCTCCCCTGTTCTCCAGGATCTTTTAAAGATGATGGAGAGCGGCTTAGCTATGACATCTGCCAGCTCCCGCAGCACTTTGGGGTGCATCCCATCGGGGCCCATGGATTTGTGGGTATCCAGTTTCCTTAGGTGCTCTCTGACCCAATCTTCCTCTACCCAGGGCAAGTCTTCCTCTCCACCAGCTTCTTCTCTTGTCCCTATGGCCTGGGACTCTAGAGGGCTGCCCTTGGTAAACACCGAAGCAAAGAAGGCATTCAGCAACTCTGCGTTTTCTGTGTTTTTCGTAACCAGATCTATAGTAGAAGGTGGGATGTTACAGACCGGACCGGCTAGTTAGAAATAGTAGTGCCTCTTTGGCAGAACAAATGAACAAATTTGGCAAGGGAAGGTACAGGCCATAAGATCTCAACAGGAAAAACAAACAGCTGCTTTTTTGAAGATATCTGAAAAAGATATTTTAGCCCAGGTGAAGGCTAAGAGGATAACCTTTACTGATGGAAGCCAGGGTGTTGTTGTGTGTAGACTGGGTTCATCAAATCTGTGAAAGGCAACTTATGACACAGGGGAGAAAGCCAAGAAGCATGCCAGAGCCTTTAAGGCAGAAATGTTTTCTGCTCATTGCTTACCAGGTTTTCCTGTACCTATGGAACTTGTTTCTGGGACTGCCTTCACAAATCTTGCAACCTTCTCAATTCATTAACTGGAATGAAAAATATGTTTACCAAATTTCAGATTGTTTTCTTAATTAGACCGTCACTGTGTCTCTAGCTGAAAAACAGAATGAAGAGATTCCTTTTCCTGGTTATGAATGCTTCTTGCAGTCTCTCCCCGCTCCGCTTCCCAAAGACTGACTTGATTTTTCCAAGATCAGAAAGGTTAGGGTTATTCTGCTTCCACTTTTCAAGCACATTACGGTATTGTTCTGATAGGCGGCACTGGAGAGAACAACAGATTTGTGGCACATTACTTCGACTTGACTGCACCAATTACAGGACAGGCATGAATGGAGCAGTAAATCTCCTGAAAAGACGACTTCGCCATATGCATGTGGGCCAGCACTTTGCTGGCTTTATGGTAGTCTTGGGTAAGTTATTGAGAATTAATATGTCTCAAAAGGGAACATTAAAGGAAAATTGTTGTCACCTTTAATTGTGAGAACTTAATTGCTAATTGCAGAGGCTTTAGTTAGTAAGACCTGTTAGACCTGTAAGACTGAGATGTGTCTCAGGAAAGAAACGGGTGTGCATATGTTCCCTGCAGGGAGATTTGCTTATTTTTTGCAGGGGAAATACAGATGTTTGAGTGCTGTAGTTCAAACCTAGCTGTTGTAAGTGAATATAATGTTGTTAAAACATAGTTTGAACTTTAAATTATCTCAGGTAAACAATGATCAGTTAGATCATGTGTGTCTGCGGTTAGCAAATTCATAGCTGTGTTTCTTAAATTACGGGCTTTAGCAGAGACACAGTGAATGCAGCAACTGGGAGACTTCATCTTTCTAATAACAGAGTTAAACTTTAACCAGTATAAAGTAGGCAAGGAACGATGACACTGAATCTACTTGTGCAGAAAATGTAATTTGTATATAACTTATTTGTATACACATTGTGAAAAGCGGGCAACAGATGTTACTGGTAAATTAATGCCTACTTGAATTTCTCCCATAATTTGTTAGTATTTCCCTATAGGAATATTTTTAAAGCGAAATTGCAGTTGGAGTCTGGGAAGTCATTGTGTATTCAGCTTTATTATTTAGTCATTTAGTCAAGGGTGTTTTTACATTAATAGTTAAACTGCAAGAGCACTAATCGATCATTAAAAAATGGAGGAAAATTTTTACTCATAATATTTGAATTTTTGTTTTCTCCCAAGCATGCTATAAGCTATACTAAGGTTATTAAACTGAAAGATTAAACCTTATCAGGTATATATAAAAGAGATTCTCAATCAAATTCAATTTAGAAATTGAATTACAATTACAAATTACAAAAACTATCTTACAAAAGAAGATAGTTTTTTTGAGCTGACCCATGCCTGCTTAAAGAGAGAACAGATTGTCATTCCATGCTTCTCTTCTAGCCTTTCCATGTAGTCTATTATTAATTTAAATTACTGTTATTTTTTTTTTGCTTTACTGGGAGAAAGTCCTGCAGGAATTTCAGATCAAGATATGTAGTCTGTAAATACTCGCTACAGTATAGATTGGTCTATAGGCATTTATGGAAGAAACAGTAAATGGTATCCACAAAGGGAACCCATGAAGAGAAAAAGGGTGATTTTGCTGGAAGATGAAAGCAGAGGAAATCAGAAATGTGCTAAAGGCAAACACGTTAGGTCCTGGCTCTTGTTCTATACAGAGTTTTGCCATTTATTGCAGACTATAAAACTGCCAAAATGAGATTGCCACCCTAATGACAAAATTCTTTTAATAGGAACCTCCAGCCCCTGCAAGTTTGAGAGAAGCCCTAATGAGCCCATCTGTTACTGTATAGTGGCTTATCTTTTAAGTAAATAAATTACTGCTGCTTTTTTTGTGCTGTGTATGGGCCTAGAACAATAAATAATGGACGAAATCTGCTTAAAAGCAAATGTACTACAGGGTCTGTACAATACATGTTTCAAGAAAACGTGGAGTCTTCTTAAGGCTCTGAGTCAGCTGAGAGCAGATGAAGCAGCCAGATGTGGGGTGTGGCCAGTATTCCTGAGAGTTACACTGTCACTGTATTTTCTAGTCAATAAGTTCCAAGGAAGTGATAGTGCTGATGGTAGTTCTCTACAGAAAGCAGAAAATGGGGTATTTCCATGGTGAATTAAAATACACTCATTGCTGAGCACTGAAAAGGAATTAAAGCAAACTGAGTAACTTCATTTTAAAAGCAACTATGAGCATTAATTGTCATAAATTCAGAACTAAATGAAAACATGTTGACAAAAATTGGACCAACAACTTGTCATTTTCAAATCTGAGTTAAAGTGCTGAGCATAAATTACCAAGTCTGATCCAGATTCACTTTTTAAGTGTTTAGTGCATTTATTGCATGTAAAATATTTCAATGTATAACCAACAGAGGAGGCAGCAAAATATCACAAGGTCTTGTGTAATATGACTTGTTTTCTAGCTAAGCTCAGCATGTGCTTTCTAAAAGATTAAAAATCTGGAGAACTTTCTCTGCTCCTAGATACATGAGTTGATCTGATTGTAATTCTGGCCTGGGTGAGACTGAGATCCGTGCACCATCTCCTATTCTTTCTCCTGAGATGAAATACAACCTCTGTGGTGAATGGAAATGAACCAGTGGTATATCCAGATGAGTGAAGGAAATGGCTGGACTGGAAGCAATCAGCAATGTCACGTTTCTTGTTCTGAAGTGTATTAAAAATCTTCTTATTAGGATATTTGAAAATTAAATTTATTGGGCCTCAAAATACCAAAGAACATAATGTAAGTCAGCATGTTTTAGAATCAACTAATTTGATAAAATCTTTCTTACTTGCATTCCATTTTATCTTCCATATGGAATCTCTATATTGGGATAAATGCAAGAACTTTATGACAGGTCATATTTTCTTACACAACTAAGTAGCATCATATATTTTAGTTTTGCTAACTTGCTGTGTTGAGTTGTTAGTCTCAAGGATAGGAAATCCAGTGAGTTGTTTTATTTGAAGTGTGGTAGATACTTCAATGTTGTGATGAGAAGGCAGTTGAGAAGATTTAGTTTATCAAGGTTCACTCCACACATATTTGCCGTTGTACTGTGATGTTTAGTGATGCAATTAGTGTAATTGACCTTAACTTAATAAGCCTTCCTAAGATTACTCTTACACCAAAGATAATCTCCTATTACTTAGTCTTAGGAGTTTTATGTACAGCTCAACACTTGTGTATCCACACGTTTAAAATACCAATTCAAGACCCTCTGCTACCACTTACTGACTCCACCTTGTATTTGCTGTAAGGGCCTTCAGTAGCAGGTCCTCAGTGCAGGATATTTGTGGATATTTGAAGCAGTGGATATTTGCTTGGTTGCCATAGCACTAACTTTAGCCTGGAAGAAATCTGCAAGAATATTTTTTGCTCTATCAAAAAAAGTATGTGTTTGTATGTATTTGTGAGTAAATAAGAAAATAAGCTATTGGTGTTTTTTTTTGGTAGGGACAAGGGGAGGAAGAGGATAGCCAAATAATCCAAAACGCTTTAAAATACCTAAAAACAACAAGAAAAAGAAAATGCATTAGGATTCATTTCACTAGTTATAAACTTGGAAATAGGAATTACACTGTATTCATGTCATAAGGAAATTAAACTGTATGGTTTGTGTAAATCGGAAAAGATCATCCTTGGGGTGTGATCAGTTTAGGTCTTCAAGAAGTTACAAAATAGCTTCAGGTTTATATAAAATCTGTGCTTAGAAAATCTGCTACTAGTATATGAGAGGCTGTCTCCAGCCTGATTGGCAAGAGTAAGACCGAGTAGAGAAGATGTCTACAAATGCTTTGAATGATAGTCTTGCTTTTGGGAAATGTTAAAAGTAATGTGGGGAAACAAATATTGTGACCACAAAGCTTAGAAATAATGTAAAAGTCAACTTGAGCTACCCATAGCTGTCAAAGCCTCCTCAGCTTGAAAGCTTTTTAGCTCTATTTATATTAACTCCAGTAAATATTGATAAGAGTTCCTTTGTAATTTTGTTTCTGTTCTGAAGATAAAGACTTATATCTGGTAATCATGAAGTTGTCTTTGATAGTCATCAAGCCAATGTGATAGTAAGCAATTAAAATTTATAATCAAAACTGAGCAGAGAACAAATCTCTGCTTTACTTGGCTGCCTAAAGCCCGAAACCATGCACTAATTCCTGCTTGTTTTTATTATATTAAATGTTTTAAACTTTTTCCCTTGATTAGAGTCATGTTGCTCAGGATTACATTGCAAATGCTTTTGTAAGATTTTAATAGGAAATCCTACATTGTAATAAAAAGCTTTTAAGACTATATGCTAAAGCCAATCTCTTTTGTTTCAAAGAAAAGGTTTTTGTAATCAACAGCTTTACCTGATTTTACTCTCCGTTTAGCAGGTTTACTGCATTGAGATTATTTGCTTTTTGTCTCTTCTAAGCTCTAAAATTTGAGTTGTGTTTTTTTCTAAAACATAATGCTAAAAATAAATAAGCTGACTATTGGTTGAGTTTGAGAATAAGCAAAAAAATTAGTAGGCGCTTTTATCCCCAGAGGAATGATACAAAAGTGGATCAGTTTGTACTGGATAACTGGTAAAGAATACTTGTACTGTAAGTCAGGAAAAGATCAGACCTCAGGTCACTAGTATATCTTCTAAGGCTGGTCCTAATACCAGCAAGAATGGCAAATTTTCTTCTCTTTAATAATAAATATATTTATTCCAAATGCAGTATTGCTTTATTGGTTTGAAGCTGGTGATTGTGATGCCTAGCAGAGCATAGACAGTACCCAGTCCTGACTTGCAATGGAAAATATGCGTTTTTCCCAAATCTGATGCTATATTGTGTATCCATGAATAAGATGCAGGGTAAGAAGAAGCATAACAAAGGTCTTAGCCTAATAACTTTCAGTCTTGTTTCACAAGGTTGGAGTAGGGGCTGATCATTTTTGATCACGATATAAACTTCGGCTTATATAGGCAACTATGCTTTTGTGAAGAGCTGTTCATTTACTTGAGAAAAAATGCTCCAAAATTAAGATTAGATTTTGAGAATGTTTTCAGTGTATAGCCCTTAGTTATTCTGCCTAAATACTTGCAGACAAAATACAGATTCAACTAGTGCCCACATCTTGCATCGGAGTAGACTGTATTAGCTTCTGGGATATAATAAATCCATTGGGTCCAGTGCTTGAATTAACATAATAATTAAAGTTTCAGCACATTGTTGTAGCTCACGGTAAGAAAATGTTTAATCTTTCTGCATTCATCTGTGTACATTGAAGGCATGAGGAGGTCTACGGAGACTGAATTAAATTTAAATGTATCAGAAATAAGCAGAATATTGTAAGAAAAATGGGGAAAAGAGGGATTTAGCTTTGTTCTGAGCTGTTCATAATTGTTTTTGTTCTAGCAATAAAAGATGCAGCAAAATTGGGTCACTACTCATATTACAGCTTATTTAATGAAAGCAAGCTGTGTGTCTAGTGCAGCCAAAATACAGAATTATCCTGCATCTGCCTACTGAGAGATGTGGGATTTTTGGTTCAGTTTCTGTTGAATTGTCTCTGGTCAGCTACTGCTGTGGGAAAAGCCGCATCCAGAAGAGGGGATTGGAAGGACTGTGCATCTGCACCAGTGCATCATGTGACAGTGGCTCTGCTCTGGGGGTGCCAGTCACAAAGCTGCTACTGGCTTAATGTGCATGGAAGGGTATTTTACAAAACCTAGTGTCGCACCTAAAGACTCATTAAAATTAACAGGAGCACTTTATGCACTTTTGAGTCAAGCCAGTAAATATTCAAAATTATTGTTAACTCTCCTCACTTGCCAAGGAGGAATATTTATATGTTGATTACTGTATCCTCAGGAATGTGCCAGGATGCAGTTTGTCTTAATACTATTTTGGAAATCCAAGGTAAGTTGCTGAATTTCTGTGGAAATCTTATATTTAGCAATAAATGTTCTGAAATAGGTTTGTGTTATCAAGGGGGTAAATGGTATGTGCATCTCAAGTCTGTTATTTGTGTTGTGTCATTCTGAGATGCCAACTTAAGACATCTGTTGTGCTCTGCTTGCAACTGCACAAAGAGGCTAAAGAGGAGCTGGGTTAAAAAATGAGGAAAGGAAATAAAAATGGAAGAACTGAAATCACCTAACTTGATGGCAGTATTGTAGATATTCTGGTCCTCCGCTTAGCTGGGTTGTTGCATTGTGGCATGGGAAAGCTGCTTTTTAGCTTTATTTGGGGGAGGAAGAGGAATACAAATTCCAGGGACATAGCAGTGCAAAATAGAAGCTGCATAAGCTACTCGTTGATGTATCAAATAATAGTCATAATTTGATGGTACTAGCTTGTGCATGTTGCCCGCTTTTACTTATAAAAATGAAATAATTTGATGCACCCATTGTCTCCATATGTGCAGAATAAATAAAATAATCTTTTAATAATAAATGATCCAACCTCTTTATCCTGGAGTTGATTTGTTTTTGCCTCCAAACTTCAGTTTAACAATGCAGTGAAAACGGACACAAGCAAAAGAGCATTGGTGAGGAGCGCGCAGCTAGTCTTGCAGATTTGTCGTATGTAAGCACAATTTATTTTAAACAACTGTACCACTGAAATCCTATTTTATTTGAACAAACACATTACCTCAGGAGCAGTACTGAGGGGAGAGATTCTAATATATTTTAAACACAGCATCCTGTTAGTACCAAAATTGAATGCTATAGGGGTTGCAATCAAAACTCTTGGAGAATTCATACGGAGTTGGAGCCTTGAGGAGAACCAGAGATACTAATTATAGCACGAGCTCTTGACTGGCAGGCGCAAAACTTCCCTCTCTTCCCTAGATGTTCAAAAAGGTTTAAATAACTTTAGGTATGTAATAACTGGCCTAATGTTTCAGTGGTGATTACTAGTGTTTTATGTGAAGAACACTTCAATTTTAATTGAAGTTACCCAGAATAGTTGCCAAATGACTTAATGTGTAATGGTGTGTGCTCATCAGAACCAAAGAACTTGTGTATTGTATAGAAAGGGCTTTAGTTTACTCATTTTCTGGGGGCATTATAAAATAGAAGGAGATTTCAGAAAACTTAAAGCATATTCAGCAAACCACAATAAACACTAAGCTACGGAATCAGGCTGAATTACTACTGATTTTATAAAATGAGCGTTTTCTGAATGTGTGCTTGTCACTCTGACTGCTGCACTGTGGAATTTCCCTAATGTGGCAAAAGTTAGACCTAACAGGCCTCTGGGGCTGTGTGTCTAAACAGCTCATGAGTAATTACTGGGGACCTTTGAGGCACAGGCATGGGACCAAAAAAAGTGGAGGCACCTAGCAAGAGCATGTGTGTTTGAATTATGATTTGAAGCAAATTTTCAGTTACTTTATACCATAGGGAAGAAAAAAACATTTTTCTTCTGAAGGAAATGGAAATAGTTTATTATTGCCTGCAGTTTGCTTTTCTTTCCCTACACATAGCATTTTTGTAGTTCTTGTGCTCACCAAAACTGTGGGCTCCCCAAACCTGTGAAAAACAGGGGAACAAGTCATGTTCAAAATGTTTAAGGAGGACCAGACTGTGACACTTGCAGAACTGCGTTGTCTGTGACCAAGACTTCAGTTTTGCATTTTTCAGTCTGAGGGGACATGGAAAAGAAAAAATAAAGATTTGGTCTGAGGGTAGAGGCTCCATTACTTCATTAGTTGATGTGTAATTTGTATTTCTAAGATGAGCACATGTTTCTCTAAGTGTCATCCCCTCTCTCTCTCTGTCCATATCCTTTTTGTTTTCCTGCCCTTTCCTTTCACCTGAGAAATGTGAGCTTAGGTTCTGTATTGAATGAGCTTAATGGTGTGAATCTGTCAAATTATCTATTACGCTGTAAGTCTTACCTTCTTAGGCATATTGCATAAACAACAGGATAAATTCTGTGGCATAAATATGCTGTCTTGAGTGCAATTACACTAGCAGATAATTTGACCCAGTCACGACAGCAAATCCTTACTCTAAGATGCAGTAGTGTCCAATTATTTTTATACACGGCTAATCCTCTTTCATTTTCACAGCATTACTGCAGGCTTCTATAAAAAGACTTTTGGTAACATCTCGGTAGGGAAGACTCCTTATCTTACAACTTCAAAAATGTATTGACTTCCAAAAAATAAAGATCACTAGGCAATACTGAATTCACAAAAGAAAAATCAAAAATAGTAAAAGCATAAGATAATGAAGACTGATTATATTGCCATTTCCTTAGTTTTTCTCAGATTTGCAAAGGAAAGTTCATGATAATTAGAAAATCATTCTAGTTTTATAATACATACTTAAAATGATCCTTCTAGGATGAGTGTAGATATGCCTCTCATTGATAAAAATAAATCAGTGCAGTGTTAAATACCATTTAAAAATATGGTTAGACCAAGAAATCCACTGATGAATTTAATAAAAGTATCATTAGAAAAGTATCAGTAGTAGGTCTTTAGAAGCCATATTTTTGTATAACAAACTGGTAGCTTATTAAAACAGAATTGAAGAATGAAGAAATGCTAGAAAATTGCTCTGTTGCTGAATAGAGGAAAACAACGGTTACTTAAAGAAAACTGACAGATACATTTAAAAGTTTCACATCATTTTGAATTTTATCACTACTGACAGATATATTTAAAAGTTTCACATCATTTTGAGTTTTATCATTTATGGGGAAAAGCTTTAGCCAAACATACTGAAAAGGGGAGGGGAATCATATATATATATGTGTGTGTGCATGTGAGGTATGTATATGTATATATATAAATAGATATTTTGTTGCTGTACCTCCAGTGAAAGTAGACTTTTTTGTTATAAAGCATCATTCTGGTCTTCAGATATGATTGCATACTTGCAGTGGCTCCTGATTAATGAGAACATCAAGCAGCATGTGGCTTAGCCTACCTGTGCCTCTTGGCAGGAATTACTGTGCAATAAGCATAGCCTCCAGAGAAAAGAAAGCAAGATAGATGAATGAAGAGGTAGAGACTGCGAGGGGAGAACAGAAGCAGAAAGGAAGGAAAAATAAAAGTAATACAGGTTCATCTGCTTCTAGGCAGGAATATCACAGTCCTACTTAAGTTTATATCATCATAATAAAGTCATAAGCATAAAGGTTTTATGTCTGTTGGGAAGCCTTTTAAGTATTTTATGTGTGGTTTGAAATAATAATTTTATGATTATGTAAAAGTGCCCTAAATTTGCTCCTAAATGTCTGCTGCTTTACCTTTAGAACTTTTTTCCCTCATTTATTTACATTTATAATACAGATGCAGTTGGTTACACATCTGCCTAAATATCTGTATAGGTAGTAGTCTGAAACATATGAAGATTGTTCAGCTGTGTTTCTGGCTGTGATCCTGGTGGGAGACACTGTTGTCCTACAAGGAACTTCAGTAAAAGTAACTGGAATAGTACTTCATTTGCCTCTATTCTAAAACACATTTTGTGTGTCCTTTAGTTTTAATCTAGATATGCAGCTGATACTTTTTTCCAGGGAGAACTCTGACCATTCTGATCCCAAATGAAGTGTATTTGCAGTATTTATCACTTGATTGCTTATGTGTTGCCCTTATTTTTTTATTTGTCCAATTGCATTCATAGGTAGAAATCAAAAAAAAAATCACGCCTTTAAGTGTAGTCCATTTATAATATGGAAGAATATAATTTGTTTTTTATCAAAATTCAGAACCGGTTAAGTTTAAAATATATATATGTTGTTACTAAAGGTCCCCCTTACTGTAAATAGAAAATGAATACTCTTATAAGGGCTGAATATTAAGAGGAGGAATATATAGGGATATTTTGAAGCCTCTTTTTGATTCTTAGTTAGAGGTGCTGTGTTTAAATAAAAAATAAAAAACCAGCTTACTGTTGCAATTGAAATATGGTGGCTAATATTGTTGGTAGAATAGTATAGCTTTCTGACTCCCTACTTCATCTGGCCATCTTTCATCTACTTACCAGTAGCAGCTGAAGCCAACTCTGAGAATGAAGCTCTTTCCATGGGAAGGCAAGTGGCTGCTACTCATGCTACAGGGTTTACTAAAAGATGGTATAGTTTCATATGGATTATTAGTTATGCAACACTGAGGCAAGACAACAAAACCCATGTAGTATTTTTGGCTAATGCTCATTCTGCTTTGGAAAGTTTTGAGATTGTTATTTTATGGAGAATGCTAAAAATAAGTTCCTTTAGCATTTACAACTGAAGCAATAGTTAATTTAACTTTACTGGGAACAGCTTGTTACAGAAATGCTGGGAATTGCATGCTCTGCTTCTGCAAAGATGCTTAGTTCAAAAAGTGCTAGCCGGGAACAGTACCCCCAGAACACCCCCTCTACCTGCAAAAGGAAGATTATTTCAGTTAAAATCTAAGATTTTCAGGCCTCTTTCACAGCTGCAGATATATTTCTGCCTTTTGTAGCAGATCTGTTCCTGCTAGGCTCAGTTGCTTGGAAAAACGCTGCTCGCCTTAAAGGTGAGAGCTATTCTCTTAGGCGGTATCCTCAGTGGGCTGTAAGACGTGATAGAAGATTATTCACATATTCATTTTGTATGTGCTGTAAAGGAAGATGTAAAGAGTTGCAGATATTCTTTATTCTACAAGTTCTGAGGCCAAGTGCAAGCCTCTCTGTTTTCCACTTTGTTAGTTTAGAGGTAGATGTCCCTTCAGTAATGCAAACCTGAGCGTGAATTTGGAGAAAATGCTCCCTAAAAGGTGTTTGGTTGAGCTTCCCTTTTACAAATCACCTTTGCTGTCCTGATTCTTATTACAAAGACAAATGCTACATATTTCTGTACTCCCCTCTTATTTCAGTACAAAACTGACTTCAAAAAGTGGCTTGTTATGCACCTCTTACTGTTGCATCAGCCTTCCCTGTACATCTGTGCAGAACTCCCTCTCAAGCAGTGCTTAATTTAACAGGAGTTAATTTAGATCAGAAAATGGCTCCTTGTTCATAATTGCATCCAAACCCCAGGATGTGCTGTACTAATCCCACAGTGGTGTGTGGTGCCGCTGGGGACACTGATCCTCAGGTAATGATCGAAAGCTTCAGTTGGTGGTATTGGAGGTTTTTGGTATCTAATCATTCAACTACTTTTTAAAATTATGGAGAGAAATAATAAACGTTTCTGTCACCTAACTGTGAGGGTGACAGAGCACTGGAACAGGCTGCCCAGGGCAGGGGTGGAGTCTCCTCTGGAGATTTTCAAAACCTGCCTGGAAGTGACCCTGTGCCACATGTTCTAGGTGTCCCTGCTGGAGCAGGGGAGTCAGACTAGATGATCTCTAGAGGTCCTTTGAAACCTCAACCATTCTGTGAAATACCTCATTTTTGCTCTTGCAGGATCTGATGAGGCTCTCTCCATATTTGGTTTCTTCAAGCAATCTGGTATCACAAGCCTCTCTGCTTGTGTGATTGCCTGCGGTAAAATCCTATGATAGTCACAAGCAAGGATGTGCCATACCTTCGTCTGCCATGAGCGACGTATGAGGGGACAGCCACGGTCACTGGGATCCCATAGGATTGCAGGGTCCCTTTCAATAAATCAACGATTTGCAGTTCAGCTGTGGAGCCACTCCGTGGGAGTCTGGAGGGCTGGGAAAGGCCTTGGCAAGTCGCCTGGCACAGTTTCTTCCTTGGCAGAGTGATGGATACCTGTATTTGCATAATGTCAGCTTTGCTTCCCAGCTGCAGGCCTCTATATCCCTTAGTGAGTTCTGTGGAGAAAGCAATGCAGAATAAAAACAGTTCCTCCTTAGGTAGCTGTAGCTGTGTTTTATGTTTGATATTTTACTGCTGATTCTTAATTTAATAAGAATGCCTTTAAAATGATTGTGTCCAAACTTGTCTTTTTTGAGTAATTCTATTGATATGATGTGAACTGTTCACATAGGACTTTGTAATGTGCTGTTGTTAATGACAGTTTAAGTGGTTAATGAGTATTGATAAGAAAATGCTTCATTTATTTCCTGCTTGTACCAGTCTGTAGTATCTCATATGCACTAAGAAGATACTCTTTCCTGTTGGCTTTGTTCTCCCTCCTCAAATGCAGGATTAGTGGGTTGTTTGTGATGATTAGTTTATAATGATTAAATTAATAATGGTTAGTGTGTAAAATAGGAGCTAGAAAAGCCTTTTCAGTTTTTTTTCCTCTGCTGAATATCTTGTTTATTCTCTAATAAGATAGGGAAAATATAGTATAATGTGACTATTAAAGCTGAATATTTTAGAAAATTTTCTGGAGTTGGTAACTATTTTTGTGGTAGTCTGCACGGTTTTGTGATAGCAAGGGCTCTTTGCATACAAAGGTTCACACTGTGACTACAGCTGTTTGCTTATAGCAAGCTGTGAGCTTCCTTGTTTGTTGATGAATGTGTAATTCAAAGTTTGCTTCAATGTTACAGTAATGGATTGACAAATAAGATGTTTGAGAATACTGATTTAAGGGCGTCTCTTAAACAATATATTACAAGGTTCTGTATCCTTTTCAGTGTATCCTATATTAGCAGAGAAGAGAGCCAGTGATTTTATTTATCTAAGTTGAGTAAGGAAAGGAAACACTTGGGAAGAAGCAGTAGGCCAAGTCCTCGCACATAATTTTCTCCCGAAATTATTTTCTTGAATCCTCGGCCAAGAGCTGTTAGGAAAGACAAGAAGAATCGATGTTGTAGAGGGGAGAAGAGAAAGAAGGATGGAAGGCTCAATGGCAGCCTATGAAATTCACGGACTTCGGCGGGGTGAAACCAAAGGCCTTTTAAGGCCTTTATATAGGGTTAAACACAACTTATCCAGTTTCCGATCCCAGAGCAGCCCCTTCCCCGCCCGGCAGCACAAGGAGCCCAGCAACCCAACCAGCCAATCAGGCAGGGGATCACACGCTGATCACACACGAGGCTGCCCAATGAGCTACCTGGTCACGTGCTGGCCGCGTGGCTGCAGCTCCCGCCTCCCTGCTCAGCTCCCCTATCTGCCGAGGAGGCACTGCCCAGCACCGGCCCCAGGCTGGCTGCACCGCAAGTGGATTTGCAGAACTGCTTATCTGTAGCGTATCAGTTCTTCATCAACGAGAATTGAATTCATTTGAAGTAGACTATCTGTTCAGCATTTAAACTCAAATTTCCTAGCATTATCGTGGTATCTTCATTAGTTAGTGTGTTGGTTTGGGACTTACTACTAAAGCAGGCAGTTGCTTGCTTGTCTGTCTGAGTGTATGATTTAGGTGTATAGGCCACTAAGCCTTTATGTAATTGGCAGGGCAGTTAAATTCAAATATGGGTATAAAAGGTAGGGGAAAAATGTTGTATTCCAGGTTTCTCTCTTTAAATCCACCGAGGGGTTAATAAAATAATATAGTCTGGTCTTCTAAAAGGGTAGTATGCTGAGATAGCTTGTATGTGACACATCCTGAAATAACTTTTTGTTCAGTGTTAAATGCCATATGTAAAAAGAGTTCCCATCAAGTGCAAGGACTTCTGGTATGTTTACTAGAGAAGTAGTGGTTTAGGCTGCCCTGCTTCATAGAGTCAGTTATCCTTATTAATACTATTATTTACATACTGCTATGGTAGAGTCTTCCCTTCATGCATCTTTTTCTGAATGACAGTGTTTATAAATAAGTAGATGGTATGGTGAATTAATATTTGAATTTTAAATTACCATGATATGGAGCACAAAGCAGTACAGCTGAGAATGTACTAGACCCTGGTTTTAACTGTTGTATTTATTCAGTCCATACTTAATGTTTTGGAGATTATATAGCATTAGTCTGGATTTTAGAAATAAAGTAACACTGGAATCAGCTTATTTTCTCTCTGAAAATACTTCTTTAGATAGATAGCACTTTAATAATTTTGTTCACATCTAACTAGACTTTTTTCACATGATGTGTGTGAAAATCCTATTTTTGCACTAAAGGTATTGTTTAGGTTTCTTTATCCTTAGAGAAATGTTATAGATATTACTAGATAAGTTTGATTCATTTTATTTGGACAACATTATTTCAGTAGTCTGTGGTCCTGCTATTGTTAATACCCTATCTACATAACGTCTGACCATCCAGGAGCATGCATTTGATTTAGAGCACATTATGTTATTTTTTATACATTATTGAGTAGTCAAGCCCTATGATACGATTTAATGCTGCCTAGATGGAGACTAGATGTGCTGTAGACGGAGTGCTGCTGTAGGATAGCGAAAATCTAAAGCCTATGGAAATATTTCTTGTAGACTTTTCTGCAGACCCTAAAGACTTAAATGAACCTCTAAAGAAGTCAATATAAAAACGCTGGTTGAGTGAGGAAGTAGGAAATGCACCGTTTTTTTTCCCCATGCTGTATTATTCATCAAACACTCTTCCTATCTGGGGCGTCTTTATGGTGTAGGTAGGTTGAATGTGAATGTGTTGAATGTGTATATCCTGTGATTCAGGTTTGTAGCAGGAGTAATAAGCACTAATTTACTCAGAATTCAGAATGAAAACATGGTAAATGCAGTTATTGGTGTTCATGGTTTGTTGTGCTTTTCCTGTACAGGTAATTACATTTCAGTAATTAAATAAAGTGCAGCACTTCATGCTGGCTGGAATGACTGCCATGCATTTTAAATACTTTCCTATTCTGTAAGTATCATCCAGTGATAATTAAAAAAATATATATATCACTGCACACAATTGAGTATTAGTAAGATGTGTTCTTAATTCATTCTTTAAAAGCAATTAAATATGTACTATGGAAAGGTGTAGTACTGCCTTAAAAAATTACAATATATTTTTAAAATATGTTTTTCTTAGGAATCTGTCTATTCTAAATACTACTGTCCTCTCAAAAGTAAGGTTGACTTGGTGCAAAGATAGTTGCTGTTTTTGCTGCGTGGCTTTTTCATTTCTGCATCTGATACACAAAACATTCTGATGTGTTGTATGTGGCTTCTGCGTTATGTCCGCTGGAAAGGGCTGCACTTTCCGGTGTGTGTTTAAGACGCTATAAAGCTGTGTAGCACCACTGGCTATTCCCAGTCCTCCTGAATCTCTGGTAGGCTGCCCTGATTGGGAGTGGTGCAAAGCCAGAGCTCTGTTGTCTTTCCTTGATTGTCCTCTTCCCTATTAGAGTATGGCCAGGGAGTGCCGCTGTTTCCAGACCTAAGTGCTTTCTGAAAGTCTGCCAGCACTATTTTGAGCACAAGGGTGACTGAACTTGAATTCAAGTAAGCATAAAAAGGACTTAAATTTTTCATGATGAATGCATTAAACTGAAAATGGAGGAATGCGGAGAAAGCTGAGGGCTACTTTCCCTTTGGTTGTCTTGGGTGCAGTCTGCCCAGGCTGGAATACTCTCCTAGTGATTACGATTTGAAGTCCTGCTGTAGATACCTGCAGTGTGTTAAAAAAAAGACTCTCGTGATGAGATTCTTCATGTGTAGAGATACTACACTTCCATTGTTTGGAAACCAGCACTTTCCACTAGTCATTCTTTTATAATACCAAAAAGCTATGTTTTAGTGCCAGCTACAGGTATACAAACTCTGTCCTGCAAAGTATGGTGGTTCTTATCAGAGAGCCCCCACTGGAAAATTAGGTGAAATCCAGTCAAGTATCCTGACTCTCTCCTTAAACATTCAGTTGAGCTGTGTAACCTTTGGTCTTGTGAACATTATGCCTAGCAGTAAGATTCATCAGAATAAAAATCAGAGTTGTTCTTTAATTAACTATTGATGCCAGTAATGGTTTATCCTAATGTATGAAAATATTGCTGAATCATTTCAGTGTTTCCATTGTTAGTTTCCTGAAGGCTGTTTACAGTAAAAATCTCAGTTTAGTGAGTTTGACCAGAACAATAACAGCTGTGAGAAGGGAGGGAGTTGCTGCCTGTACCCACAGCTGGAGCTTGCCTGGAGTATCAATAAAGTTTGATTT
Source organism: Tinamus guttatus (assembly GCF_059628265.1). Taxonomy (NCBI): domain Eukaryota; kingdom Metazoa; phylum Chordata; class Aves; order Tinamiformes; family Tinamidae; genus Tinamus; species Tinamus guttatus. The sequence continues at coordinate 1,523,137 of NW_028288990.1, read as the reverse complement.
TTACTTCAGAAATGAGCTGGTGAGATTGTTAGAGCTGAAAATGCTGCATCGGAGCTGCTGCTCATGTTTTCAGTCCTCTGTTGTGCTGAGCCTTCCAGCACCGTTGCAGCTACCTGTGACTGCTGCAACCCGAAATGGCAAGTGAAAGCGGCGAGCTGAAATCAGCCTGTCTCAGGAATGAGTCCATTTAGGGCACCTGTAGTTACACCACTCTTCCAAGTCCATCATCTTAATGATTCAGCATATGTAAATAAAATTCAGTATATTTGCATGGAGCTACTGCTTAAGGTTTTGCTAAATACTTCATCAGATTGGTTTTGACTCGCATCTTTTTCATTCTGAAAAGAGAGAAGATGGTTTCTGTCTTTGAGATGTTGATTCCCAGTGAAATGTGTTATTTAGTCGCGTAGATGTGTCTGTCAAATATTTACTGGGTTTTGTTTATTTTATTTCATTGCTGTTCTTCTGGTTTGCTGCAGCAGAAGTAACACTCCTGTTAGCTTCTTTCTCTCATTCTGCAGTTCCTAACTATTTTTATTTAGTAAAAACATTTGTTCTCTTCCTTTTCCTTTGGATCGACTTTATATGCCAGTGCTCTCTGCTTTAATGTTTTGTCTTTATCTTATACCTGTCTGCCCATCTGCATTGAACAGCTTTGAATTAAGCAAGTAGTCAATGTTGTTAATTCTCTCATGATTCTGGACAAAAGCTGTCCTAAACAGCTAAGTCCAATAAGGCAAGCGACAGAAGAAAGGGGTGAGTTAGGTCTTGATTGTGTTCATTTCTGGCTATTATCAGTGAAAGAAAACATTGTAAAACAGGCCAAGGACTCAATTCAGTCCTGCTTTATTTGTCCGGTATAAAGCAAAGTTCAAAAAAGAAAAATCAATGAAAACATCCATCTTCAGAGATTCTTGTTAGTGTGTCTCTTGCTGGAAATACTGGAATGTGCAATACTGTAAATACATGTCAGTGCACTGTTGCTGAGCTTTGTTGTGCCAGCAAGTGATATATTGAGCCTGCTAGGATTACTAACGAGACTGAATCTTTTGTCAAGAGTAAGAATGCAAAAACATTGAGCACCTACTCTTTAAGGATGAGGGGGGCAAGCGCAATTATTTCTATAAGGATAATAAAAATGTAAAAATTATAAAATGAAAATATAAAAAATATATTAAAGCATGATATAGCTAAAAGATTTTTGTATTTTTTGCTAAGAAATTTAACCAATGTTAGCATGTACTTTATTATTACTACTGTTAACTCTTAATACTTCAAGGTGAGTTTATTGAGTTAATATGATTTTAATTTGATTCTAAAGAGAAGAATTGATAATGTATTTTCAAATATGAGTAGGGAATAATTGGACACATTAGTCCTGAACTTCTGTGGCTGCCAAAAACATCATCTTGAGTAAGTGCCTGAAGAACTGAGAATTCCATAATATTTAAGAATCTAGATTGTAAATTTGAGAGAGACAACCAACAGCAGAGCTGTGCATGTATGATGATACTGCATTGATAGATCTGGTTAGTTCAGGCCTTGGGCTGTGAGAATAAGCTTCCTCACCTCCCTTCTTGGAAAACTTGAGGCAAACGCAGCCTCGGTGTTCTACACTAGCTGCCGTTTCCAGATTCTAGGTAGATCCAGGTCATAGTATATTTTTCAAGTATTTTTGAATGCTGTGCATTTCTTATATGTGCGAAGTGCCAGAAAGGATTGAGAGATAGGTGAGCTATCCAAATTAGCCATCTGGAAATTCAGAAAGTTGAAGTTGTCTGGAATCCTATAGGGGGAGGATTAATCTTCCAACTCTGCAGGGCATGAATGCACTGATGTCAGGGTATAACCTTTTCTGGCTATTATCTGGGAGGAATAGCTAATACTCTTCTAGCAATCCAAAGTATGGCTGTGCCTACCTTGTGCAGCTATGTCTTACCCTAATGGCATCTTGTTGATGCTTTACAATGCGAAGCCTCAGCAGTCAAATACAGCTTCATAATACTGAAGTGAGTTCCAGTGACAGTGCCTACAAAACTCAATCCTTCCATGTAAAAGGAGCAAGCAGCAGACACTTCTTTTCTCAGACATGAACCGGAAAGAACTGTCAAAAAAAAAAAAAAAAAAAAGGTTTTATTTTTCCCTTCAGTTTTCAACTTTCTCAATAAAAAAAAAAAATCTGAAGTAAAATTGCTTATGTTTTGTTGTGTTAATTTTTTTTAGGGTTAGGTCAATTTTAACTAATGAATGTTAGTTTGCACCAAAGCAAAAGAATTTGTTTAAAACCCAAAAGTTTCAACATACCTAAAGGAGAAGGAGAAAAAAAAAAGAAAAAAGTGGTGATTTCAATCTCTCCTTACACTTTTGTGGCTACTGATTAGATTATACTCCCGTTCATAAATACTTGTATTGGTGAAGGAATTCACCAAATGTGGTATCTCACTGCTCCCCTCATCAGCCTTGGCTAATTAAACAGCCCAGTTAAATGCTGATCTAACAGTTCTTCAGTGTAGTGTCTGCCCTATGGGTTGAGAGGAAGCTTCATAGGGAATTGGTTTTGATCAACTCCTGTGCCAGAGTGACAGTGGTGCAGTACTGTGACTGCAACTGCATTATTTATGTCTTCACTACTTGTTAGGTAGCATGCATGAAGATCATTAAACCTAGAAGTTAATGACGTTACCAGGAAGTATTGTAATCTTTACTGGGGAAAACTCAAGGAATGGGTACGGGCTCAGAAATTAAAACTGAATTCTTTAGAATGCATAATCTGTTGTGGCATTGATTGAAGATACTGTAGAAGGGGAAAAAAATCAGAAATTCCTTTTAGTGATTTTACTGAAAGGCCATCCGATGGGATCCATATTAAATAGATGTTTTTCAGTCACAGCTGTGCTGATTTGATCTTTCCATTGACAACGCAAGCTGTTTTTTCCAGTAAAGAAGGGAGGATTTGGCCTTTTATTTTCTCCCTCAAGGAAAATGCTATTAAGTCAAAAAGATTTAGTCTTGAATACTTACAGGTGTGTGTGAAGGATGCAAAAATATTAACCTTAAAGGCTTTTTCAAGTCTCTGTAAATTGTGGTTCTGTTTGCAATAGGGGATGGTAATTCTTTTTGTTGGCATTAAGTGCTGAAGTGAATTCTCCTGCTCGCCTCTTCAGGCCCTCCCGTAGGAATGATTAAGAAATGTATGTGACTGGCGTGCATTAATCCTCCTATGCATTTCCATGCCTCTGTAGATGGTGTGGTTTTGCAGAAGCAGTGTACAGTGTGTACTGTATATAAAATATAGTGCATGATGATTCGGTTTTATCCTTTGGCTTTCTGTGTTTCTAAGCCATCAAATGCATGGTACATATAGCATTTTCCCAAGTTGCTGCATTTAAGATTTATCGTAGGTTAATTGTGTTGTTTTAGTGTAGCTTTGCAGTAAGCACGGGATTTCTGTTGATGCATAGCAAAGAAATTTGCTCATGAGCATTTTATGCCTTTCTTAAATATTCATTCAATGGTATGTGTGGCCTTCCTGCAGTCTGCTGCCTGTTAGTGCCCTGACATCATAGGAAAACACATAATTTTCAAATTCTTTGTGCAGAATGAGCCCTGACTTTTCTCCCCTGCGGGAACAAGTTAGGGCCCAGGATTTGCCCAGGTCGCTGCCAGTATTTGCATGCAGCCCTGTGGTTTGAAACTATGGGAATTTTTAGAAGGAATTTTTAAGACTTAGGCAACACTTGCAGCAAATTCTGCATGTCCCCAGTGTGCATTGCTGTGCATCTCTTCCTTGCTGTGGCTGAGAGGCTAGGAAGGATTATAAGCAGAATGAATGAGTATTTTCTCTGCTTTTGGCCATGCCAAAGATAGAAATAAAGATGTGGACAGATCAGATTTTTTTTTTTTTTTGCCTCAGTCTCGCACATGCATTCTAGATCACATTTCAACCATATTCAACAAATAACATTTGACTTGGAGGGTACAAATTTATGGTGAGTGAAAATTGTCTGGACATAAAGTACCAGACTTTTCAAAACTGAAATACTGTTTTTTTTTAAGTGATAACCATTGCTCAAAACAACTCTAAGAATATTATTTTTGTCCAGAGTGGAATTTCGTGTCAAAAAGGAAAAGCTGCATAAACCTGCTGTCCTCCTGAAGCTGGGAGGACAAGGTGCCCCTTATGTCAGCTCCCCACATGGCTGTTCCTGTTCACAAGCCTTGGCCGTCTGCTAGGATGTCCCCAGAAGGTGTGGCTTATTCTTTGCTACAAACTGCCTGGATTTTCCAGATCCTTTGGTCTTCCAACTTATGGGCCATACCAATGTTTCCACTGTATATAGCTCCTCCCATGTATGTACTGTGTGTAAGGAGCGGTGGATGTGGGAAGAGGTTTGTGACGTGTCTGCTGAGCTACTCTTGAAGCAGAGGGAGCACTGCTGAACCCCGTGGGAGCTTCAAACCAGAGACTGATGGGGGCGTTTTTTGTGTGGTTTTGTTTGACTGTATTTTGTGTGAGATGTGTCCTTAAAAGATAGGGAATAGTGTCTCTAAAGGTCCCAAGGACTTTTTTCTTTCCTTTTAAAAGATTACTTAAGCTATTAAACGCAGGTGTGAATTTTCTGTGACAAACTCTCTTAGGCACAGGTCTTGAGTTTTTGGGTTGGGTCAAGATGCTGCTGAAACCTAATTCGGACTTTACATAGAACAGATCAATTTGAACAATCTTTTTTTTTTTTTTTTTTTTTTTTGAAGTAATGCTCTGGTTAGATTGAAAAACAACATGAAAGATTCTTCAAGAAATCACTTCTGTATAATTGTGATGTATTAATTTTTAGTATTCTGATTGTAAATCTGAGCTAAAATGCAATTATGGTCTGTAATACTCTCTGAAGTTACTTTGCGATACTATAGGTGCTTGCCATGCTCTGCTGTCTGTAGTAGAAAGCAGCATTACACGTAAGTGGCACCTGTGCTACAGCCTAAGGCAGGGAGCCTGCATGTGCGATGGGGCCACAGTGACAGATGCCCAGGGGCTTTGCCAAAACCTCTTCTCTCCTGCTCTTTTCATGCTTTCATTCACTGCTCTTTTCAAAATTGTGACATTGTTATTTCCCTTGCTTCTGTGTCCCTGCATATGTTTGGTTTCGGTGCTGAATGTCTTGTGGGCTGATGTATCTGTATACTGTGCTTATTGCTCTTGCGGGTGCAGAACTTTGGTATCACCAGGTTTTCCTACCTTATGTTGCACCAACACTGACGTGGATTTCTGTGGAAGGTAACTGCCACTGGTTACTAGCTATAGAAAAAAATCTCGTTATTTTATATAGCTGCAAAACTTGGTACAAGCCTACTGTAATATTAGGGTGTTTGTGTGTGTGTAAGACTTAAGAGATGTTGCCATACCTTCTTTTCTGATGAGACTGAAGGCCAAGCTTCTACTATTTGTGTTTCTCAGGCACTTCAGGATAAGCAAAGTAAATAATCAGTATGGCACACTCTAGAGAATAAAAATGCAGAGAAACTCAATGTTTACTAATGTTCCTCTGTGTCCTCAAATACATTCTTGAAAGAACACCTCTGTAGTTTTGGTTTGTTCAAGACCTTGGGTCTAAGCGCTTGCTTCCCTAGGTGCTGTGT